>NC_061514.1:357224702-357300709 GCF_022539505.1 Lolium rigidum
ATGGTTGAGTAATATTCAATGGTATGATATTTAAGTTGTGGTGTTATTCTTCTAGTGGTGTCATGTGAACGTCGACTACATGACACTTCACCTTTATGGGCCTAGGGGAATGCATCTTGTATTCGTTTGCTAATTGCGGGGTTGCCGGAGTGACAGAAACCTAAACCCCCGTTGGTATATCGATGCGAGGAGGGATCGCAGGATCTCGCGAGTTTAAGGTTGTGGTTAGATTTATCTTAATTACTTTCTTGTAGTTGCGGATGCTTGCAAGGGGTATAATCACAAGTATGTATTAGTCCTAGGAAGGGCGGTACATTAGCATAGGTTCACCCACACAACACTTATCAAAACAATGAACATTAATCAGCTGTATGTAGCGAAAGCACTAGACTAAATTCCCGTGTGTCCTCGAGAACGTTTGGTCATTATAAGTAAACAAACCGGCTTGTCCTTTGTGCTAAAAAGGATTGGGCCACTTGCTGCAATTATTTCTCTCGCATTTTACTTACTTGTACTTTATTCATCTGTTACATCAAACCCCACGAATACTTGTCTGTGAGCATTTACAGTGAATCCTTCATCGAAACTGCTTGTCAACACCTTCTGCTCCTCGTTGGGATCGACATTCTTACTTATCGAAGATACTACGATACACCCCCTATACTTGTGGGTCATCAACCGCTATCCAGCATGCATCTATGCCTAAAAAGTCCACCTTCAGGTTATCATCCGAACCCCCTCCAGTATTAAGTTGCTAACAACAGACAATTGCATTAAGTATTGCGCGTAATGTAATCAGTGACTACATCCTCGAACATAGCACCAATGTTTTATCCCTAGTGGCAACAGACACATCCATAATCTTAGAGGTTCTTGTCACTCCTCCAGATTCACGGAGACATGAACCCACTATCGAGCATAAATACTCCCTCTTGGAGTTACTAGCATCAACTTGGCCAGAGCATCTACTAATAACGGAGAGCATGCAAGATCATAAACAACACATAGACATAACTTTGATAATCAACATAACAAGTATTCTCTATTCATCGGATCCCAACAAACGCAACATATAGTATTACAGATAGATGATCTTGATCATGTTAGGCAGCTCACAAGATCCAACAATGAAGCACAATGAGGAGAAGACAACCATCTAGCTACTGCTATGGACCCATAGTCCAGGGGTGAACTACTCACTCATCACTCCGGAGGCGACCATGGCGGTGAAGAGTCCTCCGGGAGATGAATCCCCTCTCCGGCAGGGTGCCGGAGGAGATCTCCAGAATCCCCCGAGATGGGATTGGCGGCGACGGCGTCTCAGTAAGGTTTTCCGTATCGTGGCTCTCGGTACTGGGGGTTTCGCGACGGAGGCTATTTGTAGGCGGAAGGGCAGGTAAAGAGGCGGCACGAGGGGCCCACACTACAGGTCGGCGCGGCCAGGGCTTGGGCCGCGCCGCCCTGTGGTTTGGCCACCTCGTGGCCCCACTTCGTCTCCTCTTCGGTCTTCTGGAAGCTTCGTGGCAAAATAGGACCCCGGGCGTTGATTTCGTCCAATTCCGAGAATATTTCTTTACTAGGATTTCGAAACCAAAAACAGCGAGAAAACAACAAGCCGGCTCTTCGGCATCTTGTTAATAGGTTAGTTCCAGAAAATGCACGAATATGACATAAAGTGTGCATAAAACATGTAGATATTATCAATAATGTGGCATGGAACACAAGAAATTATCGATACGTCGGGGACGTATCAGGCACCCGAGGATTCGGTTAGCCATGGCTTGAGAAAGCAAAGGTGGGGAGGAGTGTCATCTAAATAAAACTAAAATAAAAAGGCACTCCTTCATGGTATGAGATTGTTGGCAGGCACCCGAGGATTCGGTTAGCCATGGTTTGTGAAAACAAGGTTGGAAGGAGTGCCACCCAAAAATAAAATTTCATGGGAGCCGCTCTTTGAAAGTCTGTCTGGCAAGGGGGTTAGAGTGCCCACTACCATTCGTTGACAACAACAAACACCTCTCAAAACTTTACTTTTTATGCTCTCTTTATGTTTTCAAAATAAAAGCTCTAGCACAAATATAGCAATCAATGCTTCCCTCTGCGAAGGGCCTTTCTTTTACTTTATGTTGAGTCAGTCTACCTACTTCTTTCTATCTTAGAAGCAAACACTTGTGTCAACTGTGTGCATTGATTCTTACATGTTCACCTATTGCACTTGTTATATTGCTTTATGTTGACAACTATCCATGAGATATACATGTTACAAGTTGAAAGCAATTGCTGAAACTTAATCATCCTTTGTGTTGCTTCAATGCCTTCTACTAAGAATTTATTGCTTATGAGTTAAGCATTATGCAAGTCTTATTGATGCTTGTCTTGAAAGTACTATTCATGAAAAGTCTTTGCTATATGATTCGAGCTTGTTTACTCATTGTCTTCATCATTGCTTCGAATCGCTGCATTCATCTCATATGTTTTACAATAATGTTGATCAAGATTATGTTGGTAGCATGTCACTTAAGAAATTATCATTGTTATCGTTTACCTACTCGAGGGCGAGCAGGAACTAAGCTTGGGGATGCTTGATACGTCTCAAACGTATCTATAATTTCTTATGTTCCATGCTTGTTTTATGACAATACCTACATGTTTTGTTCACACTTTATGATGTTTTTATGCGTTTTCCGGAACTAACCTATTAACGAGATGCCGAAGTGCCGGTTCTCGTTTTCTGCTGTTTTTGGTTTCAGAAATCCTAGTAAGGAAATATTCTCGGAATTGGACGAAATCAACGCCCAGCATCTTATAATTGCACGAAGCTTCCAGAACACCGAAGAGGCACTAGAGGGGAGCCCTGGGGGGCCCACACGCCAGGCCGGCGCAGCCCAAGGGGGGGGGGGGCGCCCCCCTATTGTGTGGCGGATCCGTAACCCCTCCGACTCCGCCTCTTCGCCTATTTAAAGGTCCCTGACCTAAATCATCGATACGGATTGACGAAACACCAGAAAACCTTCCAGAGCCGCCGCCATCGCGAAACTCCAATTCGGGCGACAGAAGTCTCTGTTCCGGCACCCTGCCGGGACTGGGAATTGCCCCCGGAAGCCATCTCCACCGCCATCTTCACCGCCATCGCTGTCTCCATGATGAGGAGGTAGTAGTTCTCCACCGGGGTTGAGGGCTCTACCGGTAGCTATGTGGTTAATCTCTCTCTCTGTACCCCAATACAATGATCTCATGAATTGCTTTGCATGATTGAGATCCATATGATGAGCTTTGTATCACTATTAGTCTATGTGCTACTCATGTGATGTTATTAAAATAGTCTATTCCTCCTTCATGGTGTAATGGTGACAGTGTGTGCATCGTGTAGTTCTTGGCGTAGGTTATGATCATAATCTCTTGTAGGTTATGGAGTTAATTATTACTATGATAGTATTGATGTGATTTATTCCCCCTTCATAGTGTAAAGGTGACGAGTGTGTATGCTATGTTAGTACTCGGTTTAAATTGCAAAGATCTATTATGCTCTAAAGGTTACTTAAATATGAATGTCGAATGTTGTGGCGCTTGTTAACTCCGGCATTGAGGTGCTCTTGTAGCCCTACACAACGAATGGTGTTCATTATCAAACAAGAGTATATGTAGCACAAAGGAAGAGAACTTATTTAGTATGTGATCAATGTTGAGAGTGTCCACTAGTGAAAGTAGGATCCCTATGCCTTGTTTCCAATACTGCAAACACCGCTTATTTACTGTTCTGTTGCATGTTTACTCGCTGCCATATTTTATTCAGATTGCTATTACCACTCATATACATCCATACTACTTGTATTTCACTATCTCTTCGCCGAACTAGTGCACCTATACATCTGACAAGTGTATTAGGTGTGTTTGGGACACAAGAGACTTCTTGTATCGTGATTGCAGGGTTGCTTGAGAGGGATATCTTTGACCTCTTCCTCCCTGTACATAGAGGATGACATGCGGGTCCCATTTAGCGACAGCGGTATAACCGTTTGAGAGGCGGCAGGGGATCGAAAAGAAAAAGGTAAGTGACCAAATATGAGGTGCCAAAAATAATTCAAGAAAAGAAAGTTTTATAGTACATAGAGGATGACATGCGGGTCCCGAGTTAGCGGCAGCGGTATCACCGTTTGAGAGGCGGCAGGGGATCGAAAGAAAAAGGCAAGTGACCAAATTTGAGGTGCCAAAAAAACTCCAAGAAAAGAAAGTTTTATAATACATAGAGGATGACATGCGGGTCCCATTTAGCAGACAGCGGTATCACCGTTTGAGAGGCGGCGGGGATCGAAAGAAAAAGGTAAGTGACCAAATATGAGGTGCCAAAAATAATTCAAGAAAAGAAAGTTTTATAGTACATAGAGGATGACATGCGGGTCCCAATTAGCAGCAGCGGTATCACCGTTTGAGAGGCGGCAGGGGATCGAAAGAAAAAGGCAAGTGACCAAATTTGAGGTGCCAAAAAAAACTCCAAGAAAAGAAAGTTGATTGCACATAGAGGATGACATGCGGGTCCCATTTAGCGACAGCGGTCTCAACGTTTTCAAGGCGGCAAGGGATCAAAAGAAAAAGGAAGTAGCCGAGAAATCGGGGGTCAAAAAAAATCCAAGAATAGAAAGAATTTTGGTTCATAGAGGATGACATGCGGGACCCATGATCCTGCATTGTAAACGGCTCGATCGGAGAACGTTGAACGAGATGGCGCGATCGAGAAAAAAAACAATGCCGAGAGGCTGCCATCTGGGCCCTACATCCCTCGGCGGTGCGGATTTGCGTTGACTCGGCCGGCGAACCCGAGATTTCGAGATGCACCACGTCCCGGGCCACCATACGCGACGTTTTGGCCGCTTTCGTCGGGCTAGGTGGCCTCAAAAACGAGAAAAAAAAGTTTTGACATGCACCACGGAGGGACCAAAAATCGTCGGCCATGGTACACCAGCAACCACGGCGCGACTTCAACTTCGTCGGCCATGGCAACTTTTCTTGTAGTGTATGGGTCCATAGCAGTAGCTAGATGGTTGTCTTCTCCTCATTGTGCCATCATGTTAGATCTTGTGAGCTGCCTATCATGATCAAGATCATCTATTTGTAATGCTACATGTTGTGTTTGTTGGGATCCGATGAATATGGAATACTATGTCAAATTGATTATCAATCTATCATATACGTTGTTTATGTTCTTGCATGCTCTCCGTTGCTAGTAGAGGCTCTGGCCAAGTTGATACTTGTAACTCCAAGAGGGAGTATTTATGCTCGATAGTGGGTTCATGCCTCCATTGAATCTGAGATAGTGACAGAAAGTTCTAAGGTTGTGGATGTGCTGTTGCCACTAGGGATAAAACATCGATGCTTTGTCTAAGGATATTTGTGTTGATTACATTACGCACCATACTTAATGCAATTGTCTCGTTGTTTGCAACTTAATACTGGAAGGGGTTCGGATGATAACTCTGAAGGTGGACTTTTTAGGCATAGATGCATGTCTGGATAGCGGTCTATGTACTCTGTCGTAATGCCCTGATTAAATCTCATAGTACTCATCGTGATATATGTATGTGCATTGTTATGCCTTCTTTATTTGTCAATTGCCCAACTATAATTTGTTCACCCAACATGCTATTTATCTTATGGGAGAGACACCACTAGTGAGCTGTGGACCCCGGTCCATTCTTTACATCCGAAATACAATCTACCTGCAATTGTTCTTTACTTGTTCTTCGCAAACAATCATCATCATCCACACTATACATCTAATCCTTTGTTTACGAGCAAGCCGGTGAGATTGACAACCTCATCTGTTACGTTGGGGCAAAGTACTTTGATTGTGTTGTGCGAGTTCCACGTTGGCGCCGGAATCCCTGGTGTTGCGCCGCACTACACTCTGCCACCAACAACCTTCACGTGTTCCTTGACTCCTACTGGTTCGATAACCTTGGTTTCTTACTGAGGGAAAACTTGCTGCTGTACACATCACACCTTCCTCTTGGGGTTCCCAACGGACGTGTGTATTACACGCCATCATTGAGAGCACAAGAGTTGGTGAAAAAGTATGCCGGCAAGAATCACACTAAGCGACGGCTCAAAGTGGGAGATATGGTTTTCCTCGAACATCATTCATACATACATTCATTGGTTGCTCCTCGAAAAAAATCATAAATTGATGTTCACAGTTCTTTAGCCCCTTCTATGTCATGGCAAAGATCAATGTTGTTGCCTATCAGCTGAATTTACCAAAACTCTCCACTATGCACCCATATTTTCATGTGTCTTTGTTGCGTCAAGCATTGTCTACCGGTACGCTTGCTTCTCCTAATCCCCCCCCAAACAAACCTCCTTGGTTGATCCATTATAGATCCATGAGCATCCTTGGTGCAAGAAATCCAATAGAGTGGTTGAGAAAGTGCTAATCCAATGGTCATCAAGTGATGTTCAGGCAACAACATGGAAAGATCTAGAAGAATTGTGGAGTAGGTTCCGAAGGGCCCAACTTGGAGACAAGTTGTTTCTCAAAAATAAGGGGTATTCCATGTACCCTTCAAGAATGGCCACGTCATTGTCCCCTTCTATTGTAGATGATCGAGATGATGACACCGACAACGAGACAAGCGCAAGAGTCGTGGGTTCGAAGCCAAGATCAAAGAGTCCCATCAAGCCCAACCCACGCTTCGCTGGACCTGATGGGGTCAAGTACCCTAGAGAACCTAGCAAACCCTAGAGAACCTTACAGTGTAGTGTAGCGTTGATAGCTCAATAGGTTTCCATTCACTAGAAACCGACTCGATTGTTGTATCGAAAAACCCGAAGGAAAGTAGGAGCATGTTCCTCTTAGCGCGTAATAGCCAAATCGACATGGCGCACCCCATCACGCGGCCAGCAAACAAACCCTTCGAACTATTGTGGGGACCCAGTACACCACCACATATTTGAAAAGCTATTTTACCCTTATTCGTTATTTTGGCTAAGGATGACTGTATTTTTCACTAGGTTTCGGTTTGAATTTTTAGCTAACTACAATCAACTACTTTGCCCCAACTTAACAGTGAGGTTGTCAATCTCACCGGCTTGCTGAAACAAAGGATTACACGTATCGTGTGGAAAATTATGTTTGCTTGCAGAAAACAAAAGAGAACAATGATTGCAGTAGGTTGTATTTCAGATGTAAAAGAATGGACCAGGGTCCACAGTTCACTAGTGGTGTCTCTCCAATAAGATAAATAACATGTTGGGTGAACAAATTACAGTTGGGCAATTGATAAATAGAGAGGGCATAACAATGCACGTACATATCATGATGACTACTATGAGATTTACTTAGGGCATTACGACAAAGAACATAGACCGCCATCCAGACATGCATCTATGCCTAAAAAGTCCACCTTCGGGTTAGCATCCGCACCCCTTCCAAGTATTAAGTTGCAAACAACGGACAATTGCATTAAGTACCGTGTGTAATGTAAACAATACAAATATCCTTAGACAAAGCATTGATGTTTTATCCCTAGTGGCAACAGCACATCCACAACCTTAGAACTTTCATCCATTGTCCCGGATTCAATGGAGGCATGAACCCACTATCTAGCATAAATACCCGCTCTTGGAGTTACAAGTATCAACTTGGCCGAGCCTCTACTAGCAACGGAGAGCATGCAAGATCATAAATAACATATATGATAGATCAATAATCAACTTGACATAGTATTCCATATTCATCGGATCCCAACAAACACAACATGTAGCATTACAAATAGATGATCTTGATCATGTTAGGCAGCTCACAAGATCTAAACATGATGGCACAATAGGAGAAGACAACCATCTAGCTACTGCTATGGACCCATAGTCCAAGGATGAACTACTCACACATCAGTCCGGAGGCGGGCATGGTGATGTAGAGCCCTCCGGTGATGATTCCCCTCTCCGGCAGGGTGCCGGAGGAGATCTTCAGAATCCCCCGAGATGGGGTTGACGGCGGCGGCGTATCTGGAACTGTTCTCGTATTTTGGCTCTCGGTACTAGGGTTTTCGGAGACGAAGGAATAAATAGGCGAAGGGGCAGCGTCGGGGGAGCCAGGGGGCTCCCTCCCCATATATCGGTGCGGTAGTGGGGCCCCCCCGCCGCCCTATGGTGTGGGCCCCCTGCTGGCCTTCCTCGACTCTTCTTCGGTCTTCTGGAACACTCCGTGGAAAATAGGGCCGTGGGCTTTTGTTTCGTCCAATTCCGAGAATATTTGTAAACCAGCTTTTCTGAAATCAAAAACAGCAGAAAAACAGGAACTGGCACTGTGGCATCTTGTTAATAGGTTAGTCCTAGAAAATGCATAAAAACATTATAAAGTGTGAATAAAACATGTACGTATTGTCATAAAATTAGCATGGAACATAAGAAATTATAGATACGTTGGAGACGTATCACCAACAGAGCGGCTCTATATGATATTCTCTAAATAAATAGACGACCCCAGCGGTCATTGGCTGCGGAGGCCCACAGAGCGGGAATATATGATTTTCTGTAAATAAATAGAAGACCCCACTGGTCATTGGCTGCGGCAGCCCCACAGAGCGGCAATATATGCCTTTTCCTGAAAAATAGACGACCCCACTGGTCATTGGCTGCGGCAGCCCCACAGAGCGGTTATATATGTCTTTTCCTGAAAAATAGACGACCCCACTTGGTCATTGGCTGCGGCAGCCCTATAGAGCGGCCCCATTTGTCATTGGCAGCACCGCGTATACAATCGGGAAATAAAACGGCCCACGCGTCGGCCGACAGATGGATGGCTACCCGTCAGCACAAGACGGTCAGAGAGGAACTGCCCTCTGTGCAGCCCCACCCGTCAGATTAACGGTAACGGTAAGGCCTCTGACCTGACGACAACCCTCCCGTCCGAGCGTCTACGAGGGAGGGAGGAGAAAACTGAGGAAAAGTTAAGAGACTGGGGAAAACTGAGCACAACAAACGAACCAGGGGCACGAAAATAGAAATCCCTTAATTCTAAAGCATACAATGTTCATGTCGAAGTTTGAGTTTCAAATCCCAGGGTTGACCTAGGTCAAATCCACCACTAGAGTTTAAACTCAATCACTTTGGCTTTTAAAGAAAAAAATTCAAAAAAGTCATCATTTTAGAGATGCCTACTATGCAAATGCACATATTCGACTTCTACCCTTTGGAGGTCCTATTCTTCATGGTCTTTGTTATCACCAGAATTTAGCCAGAGCAGGAGATGGGCCGTGATCGAAGATGGGCTTAGAGGACATGCATATAAAGTGTCTCTGAATCGGCCTTGTGCGAAAGTTTGGGCTATATTGCCCATGTATCTGTATATTATGGTAGATTACGTTTTATGTTTAGAATTAAGAGATAGAGTTTAGTCGTACACAGCTAGGTTTATTCCCAAGATAGAAAGTCCACGGACTATAAATATGTACCTAGGGTTATTGAGAAGGAGGACGATCACGTTCACAACAAACCAATCTAGGCGCATCGCCACCCCTTGTTTCAAGGGTTTCTCTCGGGTAAGCAACATGCTGCCTAGATCGCATGTTGCGATCTAGGCAGTATCAGTTTATTCGTTGTTGGTGTTGCTCGTACTGAAGCCTTTTTGATGGCGAGCAACGCCCTTATCGTGGATGTTTTGGGGCTGACGTCGATACTTTCATGATATGCTTGCTTAGCTACGCTACCCCTCAATATCTAGCTGCCTTTGCACGTATCTTGGGTGTAAGGGCAACATCTTGCTTGTTCTTTATTTAGTAGATCTGATCCGTTATAGTTTTTCCTTGTTCTTCAAGGATTGGTTTGATATCCACATGGTTAGGCCTTGCAAACGGGTTGAACGATCCGGTAGTGCGTAAGGTATGGTTTACTAGTCCTAGAGGGATTGTTCCGGGGATCGACTTCGTGTTGGTTTTTAGGCCTCTTTAGGACTGGTTTTCCATTATCTTACGTATCTGCTAGGCTCAACTACGTGTAGGATGTTCCGGTTATGCGGTGAAAACACTAGACTATCGTAGATTGGTTTAACTTTATATTGATAAAGCAGGACCCCCATGTTATAGTAAATCCAACGTGAACCATGGGGTAATCGGCTCTTTGAGCCGATTCACAGGGTAACCTAAGAGCCGATCGGGGCTCGTATTTAATGTTTACATGTTTGCCATGCAGGAAATTAATCGAAGCAATCCATCACCTTCCTGAGCAGGTATAGGTCAGGTGGCACGCCCTTGCATTAGCCAGGACGTGTGCCGGAGCATTGCGGGCCGTCGCCCAAGGGACCAGGGCCCTCCAGCAGTCCTGGGAGCCTCCCGGCTCTCCGTGTTGTCCATCGTTGCTCGCCGGTGAGTTTTGGTCGGCAACAGTCTTACAACAAACGCCCTATCACACGGTTCAGAAACCATTACCTAATTTCTTTTTTCCCTTTCTCTCTCCTCAGATCGTATTCGAGAGTCACAGTGTGTTTGCCGGCTCTTCTCCCCCTCCCCGACGGCCTCATTGGATGAAATGGGAAGGGTAGAGGAGGCTGACTCCCTGTCACTATAGTAGTAGTAAGTTTTACTTTCTGACGTTATCTTTGTGGAGATTGGTGTAATGTTGGAGGGGAGTTGGTTGCCATAGCTCTAGAGCGGTTCTGGTGGCTGGCGGCGGTGGTTCGCCTGTCGGTGCTCTAGAGGTTGGAGCCAAAGGTGGTGGGTTATTTCTCCGCGGTCTACCCTCGGAATAAGCTCTTTTGGGCCTCATATTTGGGGATTTCTGGAGCTTGTGCTGCCTTCTTCATGCCTCTCCATGGAGGAAGAAAGGTTGAGGTGTCCATGGCATTTGTCTTTGTCAGATTTGTTGGTCAGGGAAACAAGTTTTGCAACTATGGAGAAATCCTGGAGCTCATACTCAACAACATTTTCGCGACGGCGTCGTGTCGTCCAACTTCTCACTCAAATGGTTGTTAGGTGGCCGCTCCGAGCTCAGGTGCTAGCCCTGTGCTTGCACCATCTCATCTTCTCCCTCTCGACTGACATGCCAATGGGGAGAGTCTTATGAAGCTCCGTCTCCAATTAAGTGGTGTCCTCCTAGGGACGGTGCGGTTGGCCATGGTGGCGAGCTCGTCTTCATCGTCTGCGGAGAAGGATCTTGTGACATTATTTTAATGTCCTTTTGTAATAGTTGAGGACTATGGTGTAATTGTGTGTTACTAAGAGGTTATCTATGTTAGTTGTAAGACCACCGCTTGTGAGTAATGCAGATCGTAGACCCTAGCTCACCCTAGCTCCGTTGCACACACGAACCACATGAACACATGACCAACCGGCCATCCTTTTAACCATAGCTCAGGTATTCTTCTTTTTTCTCGACATCGATCATCATCGCTGATTGGAATATATATAACAATTTGCCTGTATCTTTTCTCTTCTGTGTGAGTCTTCTTTCACTACGGGAAAAACTTTCTTTGCCGTGCAACTATTTGCACGGCAAAGGGCACTATATGCACGGCAAAGCCTTTGCCGTGCGGGAACACACGGCAAAGATCGTACGGCAATGCCATCGACGGCAAAGGCTTCTTTGCCGTGTGACTCGCCAACATTGCACGGCAAAGGCTTTGCCGTGCGATGCCGCACGGCAAAGGTCGCTTCTTTGCCGTGTGCCAAACATGTTTTATCTAAAAAAAGCCCAAATTGGTTGGTCGATCCGGGAATCGAACCTAGGACGCATAGTAGGGAAAGCATGCGACCTTGCCACTGGGCTAAGTGTTTGTTTGTTGATAATATACCACGCCACATCTTTTGAGATGAGAAGAAATCCAGTTTTTACATCTTTGCCGTGCGCTTACACTAGGCAAAGGCTGCTTTGCCGTGCGTTTGTTAAAAACACTAGGTAAAGGCTGCTTTGCCGTGCGCCAACGTTACACGGCAATGCCTAACGCCTTTACCGTGCACCGAATCTTTGCCGTGCGGTGTGTTGGGCTTTTGCCGTGTACATTTCTTTGCCGTGCGGCTTCTTCCGTCATTGCCGTGAATCGTATCTTTGCCGTGCGCTCGTGTCTATCTTTCCCGTGGCCAAGATCTTTGCCGTGCGTTTTTATCTGTGCGCACGGCAAAGAAATCTTTGCCGTGCGGGAACACACGGCAAAAAAAGGATGCACGGCAACGCCTATTTTTCCCGTAGTGTTTGTACTTTAGAAACAAGATAACACATGCACGCGCGGGCATTGACCCGGATCACGTACCAACCGAGGCGTTACACGCGCCATACGTACGTCTCTTTTTCCCAAAAGGAAAAGAGGAAAGAAGGAGTAGAGTAAGATTAAAGAAACAAAAACTTGCTTCGCATAATCGCAGTGTCGGTGAAGGACACGTGCGAGTAGAGACGGATGGAGCTCATCGGCTATGCACACCATTTCCGTGGCTCGGAAGAGAGGGAGACCCAAAGAAAGCACCTACTACTAGTCGTATCCCTGACGAAAATATCACGCACTGCCGCTCGATAATCTGTATGTACACCGACAGTCCCCCTTGCTTGTGGGGGTGCGACTTGGGCCGGGATCAATTGCGTCCTCTCGCCGCCGTTATGTCATCGGCTCGTCGGAGCGCCGTGCTCGATCGACGGACGGCGGCGGGTGGACTCCGGCCGGTGGATCACTGCTTGAGCCGCAGCGGCGGCGGCGGCGGGTGGGAGTCGACGAGGATGGACCAGAGTATGTGCACGTCCTCGCAGGGGCACGACTTGACGTCCTCGTACAGGATGTAGATACCTCGCTCTGTAACCAGCACAAACACAACCACCATCAATCTCCACACAAGACCTCAGCTTGAAGACACGATTGAATCTCAGAAACAAGAATACATATGGTGTGCGCAGAGAGAGAGAGAGAGAGAGAGAGAGAGAGAGAGAGAGAGAGAGAGAGAGAGAGAGAGAGAGAGAGAGAGAGATGAAGGAACATACTCTTCTTCTGCGCGGAATGCGCCCGAACCCAGAGCTTCTTGAGCGGCGCCATGAGCGATCGCAGCCACCCCATGAGACCTCGATCGCCCTCCTTGTACGCTTCTGACTGTATCACCACCTCCCCATGCACTGGCGATCAGCCGAGAGCTGAAATAGCGATGCCAAGCAAGCTATCTTGCAGGAGGGCTTGCTCTGTTTGGTGGGGGCGAGACGTGAGGGGGAAGAGAGAGTCGCTTTGAGCCCGTGCGAAGTCTCTGCCGCTGCTGCTATTCATAACAACACGTTGCTCTACATAGGCTTCCATCGCATCCTAATCGTCGGCTTTAACACTCTTGGTGCCGCGTCACCATCCATCCATATCTCCCCTACGAATAAACAAACGAACAAATTGACCCACAAGCATATTGCGCTCGTTCGGTCGCAGCAAATTGAAATTTCCTATTAATCGGACCACAGAGGAAGGAAAAGAATTTCCACCAGGCAGGCCCCGTCAGGTCTTATTTAAGCTTCATGGCCGCCCTGGCCTACCGTGTCCACAAGAGACGAGCCACGAGTCAGTTCTCCTCCATTGTTTATTTTCTTATAAAAATCTGGAGAAATCACATTTGGAGCATGGCATTTTTGCTCCAGTCCCTGCAGAATATATCCAACTGTTTCGTCTGGATTTTCCGCAAAGCTCCAGTGTTCCCAACATGGCTGCTAATCATCTGCCAAGCCAGTGTGGTGCATATATAGGAGATACGTACTGTAGGGACAACCCCTTCTTCTACTGCCCCTGTATGCTGTATGGCCAACAGCTTCCTGCTAGATACGTTTCGAGTTAGCAACCAGTAGACAATTATGGCATTTTCTCCGTCGGCGAATGCCCAACAGGGCGCGGCACTGCTGAGCCACCCACAAGGCCGTCCAGGTGTCCGATGTCAGCAGGGGCGTCAGTTAGGGCATCGCCATTGCACCACGGGCCAAGATGAACAGGCAAAGGAAAATGAGCGCACCATGAGTAGGACGGTTCAAGTATCTTACGGGATCATGAGGGAGGAAATTGTCAAATTGAGCGCAGAGGAGAGGGGCTGACATGTATGTTTCAACGGCGGTTGCCTCCTCGCTATCTCCCGTGTGGAGGAGCTCTTCCTTCGCCGTACCGTACCAGCAACTTGCGGATCTCATGGGACCCCAACTGGGATCCATCCTTGCCAATCAGTGGAATGCCAAGTCAATGCATGTGATTCTTGTCCATGCTTCGCTCACCTCCTTTGGGATATTCTTTGCTTGGGCACAACATCTCCTACTGCATGCTAATTAACCAAAACCAACCGACGGGTGCTTCTAGAAAATAGGGTTGGTGAAAAGGTGCATGCAATTGTTCATTGGGTTTACATCTAGTACCACACATGTAATGAAGAGTTTTTTTTTTGTTTTTTTGGAAAAGACATGTAAGGAAGATGCATGGGTTCTAACAAAGTTACATAACTATGTAATAATACATAATGTATATGCTGGATCAAGTGTGGTAGCCATTATAGTGTTGATTAGTTTTTTATATGCATGTGTTGCAGCCAGCATAAACAAAGTTCATATTGGTATCTAACATCCAGTAGTGGGTGTAAGGTGCAACTTAATTTGTGTTTTTCAGTGGATGATCTTCTTCCAAAGAGACCTACTCGCACCGAGTATAAAAACCAACTAAATTAAATAGTTTCTCCTAGTATACCCAACGTGGCGGAACCTAACAAAAGTGGCAAACTATCACCTCTTGAGAATATTTGGGGACCTGTACAAATTTTAGAGGACCCGGAAAAAAAAAATACAAGCTCAACCTTCACATTTCAAGCATTATCTGATTAGGGGACAAGGTACATCACAAAGAGAATGTTAAGTAACATGACTCGTTGTTTTGAGAACAGTTGGGGATCGGATCATCCTATGAACTTTATTAATTGAGAAAATGGTGATGAAAATAACGGATCAAAATTTTAGACTTTACCTAGTAATCCATTTTATTTTATTTTTGGACGTTTTAATTTCAATTTCTTTCGCATTCAGACCAATTCTCTAGTTGTAAAGGATCATCAATATATACCAATGGTGAAGCACATGTACAAATTACGTTTATTGTTATCTATGATACAGTAGTAGGTATAAGATGCAACTTTGAGATTTTCAGTGGCCACTGTTCTTCTAAATAAACTTGCAGTGAGTATGACAACCAACTAAAATAATAGTTCCGACTAATATACCACAAAAGTAGCGGGGAACAAAAAGGGAAATATCAACTATCAGAATTAATTCTTTATTTGGGATCACCCCGTTAATATTAATTAGTGGTTGACAAAATCACAGGACTTGTAAAATATAAGTACGTACAAGCTCAACTTTAACATTTGTAACTGTATCTGATTCAGAACTATGTGAAGTTTGCAACAGTAACTAATCAAATTGTTCTTGGAAGGTTAAGACTTAACATTTGTCAGGGGTTTGCAATTTGCATACCACATTACCACATATGTGAAACATGGGATGTACAAATCTACGATGCATATTATTATATATACTGAACCAAACGTATTTATGTAAATAAAATGGTTGCAGCAAATTTGGTAGTCGTGATCGTGTCGATCAATTGCTTTATTATGTGCATGTGCTTTAGTCAAGAACTCAGGATACTTGTTCTTGCTAGGTGTGTATGCTGCAACTTTGCACTTCTCAGTGCATGATACTCAGGTGAGTATTCTGCAAGAGAAAATGGCACTGGGTATTAAAAACGACTAATCAGATGACATTGGCAGAGATACGGACTCACCTGCTAAGTTTTTAACCGTATCTGATTTATTGTTCTGCAAATTTTAGTTCTCTTCCCACCTTCCACAATTGGGCCAATTCTCTAACTATCGAAGATCATTAGCATACTTATCTAATGGTGTAGCACACTGAGGGAGAGGCTACAGAATGATTAGAGTTGCGCGGTTCTTAAATGAAGCTTGTTGATTATCACGACCATGTTCACTGATGTAGTGAAAACAGTATCAAGAATGACCTTGGCAATTATGTGGCTTTTGATGGAATTGATGACCCGTTCTCAAAGCGGATCGGGCTCCCCCGGCGCTCGACTGGGCGTCTCGGGGGCGACCCAGCGCCGCCCGTCCGCTCCTCCACCGGCGTTGACCCGCGCCGCCGCTGCCGCTGGCCCTCGCCGTGGTGGCGGCGGGCCCTGTCCCCAAAGGCGGGCGGGGATCCTCTGTCCGCGGCTCGCGCGGG
Source organism: Lolium rigidum (assembly GCF_022539505.1). NCBI lineage: Eukaryota > Viridiplantae > Streptophyta > Magnoliopsida > Poales > Poaceae > Lolium > Lolium rigidum. The sequence continues at coordinate 357,240,912 of NC_061514.1, forward strand.
AGAGACCGGAAGCCGGGGCGGCGGCCTCGGGTGGGTGGAGCTTGGCCGTGCTGCAGTCGGCCGCTGCGGCCGCGTGGGCGGCGTGGCGGCACGTTCCTGGTGGCAGGCGTGCGGGCGCCGGGGCGGCGGCCCCGGGTTTCATGGCGGTGGTGGCTGTGCATCCGGACGGCATGGCTCTGCTGCGCGAGGCGACGGCGGGGTTCGGAGGCTGCATGGGTGGACGGCGCGGCGGCGGCCCCGGGATGGGTGGCTGCCGGCGTGGTGGCCGGCGGCGTGGCAGCCGCTGTGGCTGCGAGGGCGGCATAGCGGCTGGACCGGGGAGCTCGCGCTGCTGCGGTCGACGGCTCGGCCTTGGACCCCTGTGTTGGCGTTCGTCGAAGCTCCCTCTCTGTGGCGGTTGGCGGCGCCCGCGGAGATCTTCTCGGCGAGCTTGGCCGACAGTAATGGTGCGACTCGGCTCTTCAGCCCCGCGTGGTGCGGGTGGTGGCAGCGGAGTTCGCGGAGCTCCTTGGTCTGGTGGCGGTGGTGGCTTGTGTGCGGCGGTGGCGCCGCTTCTGCACATGAGGTGTGTCTGCGGAGTGTGGGCTGGCAGCGTTTTCGTTCTTTGTCTCGTTGTCCGGCCGCGTGAGGTTGTGGTGGTTCGTTTGCTCCGGGCGAAAGCTTGACCGCGCGGCGTCTGCGGATGTCGCCGTCCTTCTTGGGGGGCGGTCGTGGAGCTCTACGACTTTCGCTGCCTCGGGTTCACATCTTCGGGTGAAATCCTAGATCCAGTGGGATCGGACGACGGCGTCGATTCTTCGTCGTTTCCCCTCTTGAGGGCGTCGTCTTGAAGTTGGTGATCCCTTTCGCGCCCTCCGGCGGCCTCGACACACATGGCATCCGGGTTGGCAGGATGTCAACCGGATATGCGGGTGTTCCGGGTGGAGGCTTGAGTGACAACGACGATGGTGGTGACCAAGGTTTGGTTGCGGCAAGGTCATGTTAGTCGGCTCCGTTCCGGCGTGTTCGAATGTCTTCGTGGTGGTCTCTCCTTGCTGTGAAGTCGAAGCCACCCTCGGGCGGTGTACGATGACCCTCGAGGGGCGGTCCAGTGAAGGTCCTATTCGGCGCTTGTCTTGCGCATCTCCTCTCCGAGGCTCATCGTCAAAAGCGGAGCTGCCGGTCTCTCCTCGATGAGCCATCTGTTTGGCATAGGCCGGCTTGAGCTTCTTAGCTTTTGTGGGTAGCCAGGGTGGCTGGGTGTGCCCTTCTGGCGGAGTGTGTGTGGTTATGGGTGTGCTCTGGCACTGTTGTTGTTGGTTTTGCCCGATTTTCTCCTAAAAACCGGGCACCTTCTTCTTAATGAATGGATGAGGCAAATCTTTTGCCTCCGTTTCAAAAAAAAGACCCGTTCTCGAGGAGGAGGTTCTTAAAGATATATCCCAAATACCTTCCGCGATTCCGTCAAAGCTCCCGGCTCCAATTGTTTTACCGGAGGTTTATTTAAAAAATGTTGGGGCATCATCAAGGATGACTGTCGTTGCCTATTCGACGGTACCTCGGAGGAGGGATCCTCACGAGGGGGAGAAGAAGTAGGGGCCATAGGGCGGAGTGCACACGGGACGGTGGTACGCGATTTACCCAGCTTCGGAACACCTGCACGATGGCAAGGCCCTACTCGCTGCTTGTCCGGAATTATCCGGGCGCTTTCGTATTGTTACAATGAGTTGTGGTTGTGCCTCTAGGGCTCCCGGGATCCGGCTTATAAAGGCGCACGGATCTAGGGTTTACAGGGAGAGTCCTAGCCGGATTACAGGTTGCCTAACTACGGTACAATATCTTGCCGTGTACGTCAAGGATCCGCCTTCCATCTACGTCGTACTGGATCCGGGTCCCTTTATGGGCCTTCATGGATCCGGCCTCCTCCGAAGGTCGGTTAGGATCCGGCTTCCTTATCCTGGCCAGACTTCATCTTTCATGATCAACAGCAACTGGGCCGCCTGATAGGCCACATGCCACACCACCATCTGTGGGCCACCCGGGCTTGCCGGATCTAGGCACTGTTGATGGTACACCCATGAAGTATACCCACAACAGTAGCCCCCAGAGTTCTCCGAGATTCATCCCTTGTTTCCGCCTTGCCTAACGCTTCATGTCTTCCGGCAATCTTGGTAACACGGAGAAACTTGAAGAACTCTAACTTCACATTTTTCTTCTTTCCCAACTCTTAGTCGGAAAATATCTTCATCCCGCGGGACTTCATCCTTCGACAGTGACATTGAAACATGTCTCCGGGTTACTCCCTTGCGTGGACAAGAGTTCTCAACTTTTCAAACTGCTACTCGGAACCTACAAAGATTTCAAACGGTTCCGGCAATGTTGGCGCCATTTTCGGGCGATTTGAGCGGTAACTTATCCTTAGCCATTTTTACCGTTAGGGTTTTTGACACGTGTCGATCATCCAACGGTGCGACGCTTGCATTCCGACCACAGGATGCGAAGCACGAATCTCCTCCCCTCAGCCTATAAATATCCGCCGTTCACCCCGTTCACCCCATTCGCCCCCCTTTTCACCTCTCGCACAGCGCCGCCTCCGAGCTTCCCCTCCGCCGTACCGGAGTTCACCGGAGTTTCGCCAGAGTCTCGCCGGAGCCGTTTCGCCGCCGCGAACTGTTCTTCGTGTTCTTAAGTTCGGCGAGCCACCGCAACGAAACCTCGCCGCCGGTGACTCCGACCAACGCGGAAGCCATTCCGGTAAGCTCTCAAACCTTTAACTTCTCGCCGTAGCTGGTAGGGATGAACAGGGTATTTGTTACATTGGATCCGGCTAAGTTTCAGTCGCCTTCGCTCATTGCTTTTGTAGATGTCTTCTTCGACTCTGCCTCCCACCACCGAGCCGATCGCGGCAACACCAATCTCCTCCGCCCCTCCCCCATTCATCCCTGTTCAGCTGGAGCCTCAAAAGATTCTGGCAAAAACATTGAAGGGACGTCTGCCAACCCGGAAGAAACCGCGGGGGCAGAACAGATGGAGAAGAAGGCGGAAGAAGCTACCACTAAAAAAATCAAAGGCTCGCAAACGAGATAACGAAGCCAAAGGGAAGTGGTGGCCCTACTTCACCACGGAGACCGAGCTCCGCAACCTCGAGGCGGAGGGTTTTATAAAACCCGGATCCTGGCGGACGATCTCCGGCGAACAGAACCCCGCGCCCGAAGCCGGAGAGTGGGTAGTGACCAAAGCTCTCGTTGAGCGCGGATTCTCTTTCCCACCCAGCGATGTCTTCTCGGAAATCCTGAAGGCGTATGAGCTCCAGCCTCATCACATTGCTCCGAACAGCATCCTGGCCATCAGCAACCACGCAACGTTGTGTGAAGGTCACCTCCGGATAGCCCCGGATCTCCCCCTCTTCCAATATGACTTCTCCGTCAAAAAGGAGAAAGTTTCTCAGACTTCTACGCTTGCCACTTGCGGTGGCGTCACCTTCAAGCTCCGCCCCGGGCGCTCGTACCCGCACACAGATCGCCATGAATCTGTGCGGTACTGGTCCGGCAACTTCTTCTACCTGAAGGACGTGTCGGATCGAGCATCTCCAAAGGTGCTGCCTGACTTCAAGGACGGCCCCCCCCAGCGAAACTCCGGCCTGGACTCAGTGTCCCCATCTCTCGGAGTCACCTCAACTGACTCGGGCGATTAGGCGGATCCACAAGCTTACGGACGAGGGCTTGTCGGGGAAAGACCTGACCATGTCTTGGTTACTAAGCGGATCCAGCCTCTGCAACATCGGGACCGCCTGCTGTTCCAGTACACAGGCCGCGAGGATACCATGCGCACCTCCAAGGACAATATATCCGCCGACGCCTTGGACAGACGGCTCCAGGTGCTGATCAAGATTCCGTGTGACCTCAAAATTCACGTGTGCAACAAGGACATCCACACCAACGGCTCCGGAACCGCGGTATGTTTCCTCGACTCAACTGTTGATTCCCTTTCAATTTCAAATTTGTCTAAGTGTTGGCTGGGTAACGTAGCTCGAAGCCCTTGAGGAGAGCGTCCATGCCTGAGGTGGATGCTCTTGGAGGTTCCTTATCGTCTCAATAAAATATAAACCCTAAAGTTTTGTGTTGGAACCCTCGCGGACTCTCTGAATGTGAACCTGGTCTGCTTCCAGGAGACTAAAATGGATGTAATCGATAGTTTTATTGTCAATCAATACCTTGGCCCATCCTTTGATGGGTTTGTGTTTTTGCTGGCGATGAAACTCGTGGGGAATCCTGTTAGCTTGGAAGACGAGTGCTATGCAGATATCATTTGTGTCTTTCGACTCGTTCTCGACTACGGGAGAGGTGCGCTCTGGCAATGGCCAGTTCTGGTGGCTAACTGTTGTTTACGGCCCGCAGAGCATCGAGGACAAAATTCAGTTCCTTGAGGAGCTGAAGGAGAGGAGATCGCTATGCCCTGGGGCATGGCTAATAATTGGCGACTTTAACATGATCCTGCGTGCATTGAAAAAGAACAACGACAACCTAGACCTTCAGAGCATGGCAAGGTTCAGATACTTCGTAAACACCCTTGAGCCCCGGGAGGTCTACATGCACGGGCGCAAGTATACATGGAGTAATGAGCGCAGGAACCCTGATACGTCTCAAACGTATCTATAATTTTTGATGCTCCATACTTGTTTTACACCAATTCATATATGATTTGCTTACACTTTGTTGTACTTTTACATGATTTCCGACACTAACCTATTAACAAGATGCCACAGTGCCAGTTCCCTGTTTTCTGCTGATTTTGTATTTCAGAAAAGTTGTACAGGAAATATTCTTGGAATTGGACGAAACAAAAGCTGAAGGCAATATTTTACCGAAACAAAGACGAAGTCTAGAGGGGGGTCGAAGAGGCGCCATAGGGCGGCCAGACCCACCCTTGGCGCGGCCAAGCCTAGGCCCGCGCCAAGGGGTGGTGTGGGCCCCCAGGCACCCCACCGACCTAAATCCTCCGCCTATTTATACATCTTCTCGGGAAAAACCTGGATACCCGAGTCTCCATCCACGAAAAGTTCTGTCGCGGCCGCTATCGCAGAACCCATCTCGGGGGGTTCTGAAGCTCTTCCCGGCACCCTGCCGCAGGGGGAAATCATCGCCGGAGGCATCTACTTTGCCATGCCCGCCTCCGAAGTGATGTGTGAGTAGTTCACCCTAGACTATGGGTCCATAGTAGTAGCTAGATGGTTGTCTTCTCCACTTTGTGCTTCATGTATAGATCTTGTGAGCTGCCCTACATGATCAAGATCATCTTTATGTAATTCTACATGTTGTGTTTACTGGGATCCGATGAATATTGTATACTATGTTGAAGTCGATTATATATTCATGTCATATTTTATTTGTGATCTTGCATGCTCTCCGTTGCTAGTAGAAACTCTGGCCAAGTGGACACTTGTGACTCCAAGAGGGGGTATTTATGCTCGATAGTAGGTTCATGCCTCTAGTTTTCTGGGAAAGTGATAATAATTTCTATGATTGTAGATGTGTTGTTGCTACTAGGGAGAAAATAACAATATTTTATCCGAGGGTAATTCTATTGTTTACTTTACACATATTGCTTAATGCGATAGTCTGTTTCTTGCAACTTAATACTGAAAGGTGTTCAGACGGTAACCTGAAGGTGAATTATTAGTCATAGACGCATTTGGATTACAGTCTATGTATTATGTTGAAATGCCCAATCAAATCTCATAGTAATCATCTTGTCATGTATGGTCGATATTCTATCAATTTCCCAGCGGTAATTTGTTCACCCGACATGCTATTCGTCTTTATGGAGAGACACCTCTACTGAACTGTGGACCCCGGTCATGTTTCCTTTACTGATAAATTTAACTGCAATCATGTTCTGTTTACTTTCTGCAAACATCTCCTTCCACTCGATACGTCTAATCATTTGTGTTCAGCAAACTGGTGAGATTGACACCCTCACTGCAAGTTGGGGCAAAGTACTTTGATCGTGTTATATGCAGGTTTCACGTTGTTGCTGACGCCGGTAGTGCGTCCTGCCACTAGTCAGCTAGCAACACCTTCAGAAGTCACGCCTTTCTCCTACTGATCGATTAAACCTTGGTTTCTTACTGAGGAAAAATTTGCTACTGTGCTCATCATACCTTCCTCTTGGGGTTCCCCAATAGTGTGAAGTCGGCGTTACGATAAGCACCATCAAGCTCTTTTTCTGGAGCTGTTGCCGGGGAGAAAGAGAATTTTTGCAAGGGGAGTCTCTCAGCTCCAATCTCTTTACTTTGTTTTTTTTTGCTTAGTTTACGGTATTTTGTCTTGTTGCTTCATTATATCAAAAACACAAAAATAGTTTCGTTTATAGTTGTCTTTATATCAAAAAGAAAAATCAGTTTCTATTATAGCCGTTATTTCTGTTGCTTAGTTTATTTCATGCTCACTTTCCATGTTGATGGTCCCTATTTTTATTTTCACTAGTAGGCTTAATGGGAAACAACAAAAAAATTAGAGAACTTTATAGTATTTATCTTGAGTTAGGACATGAAGTGTTCGAAGAGGAAATTAAAAAACCTATGGAACTTTATTTGCATGCTAGTAGCAATGTTATTAGTACGAATTCTTTGAACACCATTGTTGCTAATTCTATGGAAAAGTCTAAGCTTGGGGAAGCTAGCTTTCATGAAAATGATCCTTTTACTTCCCCCGCTTTAGAGGAGAAAATTTGCTATGATGATTACAATGATGAATATGATATTTTTGGTCCACCTACTATTGAGGAGAAAATTAATTATGATTACAATATGTCTCCTATATCTACAATTAATCAGAAGTTTTCATGGTACTAAAACACCTCTCTATATGCTGGAAGTTTTGAAGTTACTCTTGTTTTATCTTCTTATGCTTGTTACTTTATTCTTTGTGAATCTATTTGTGTACAAGATTACTATGCATAGGAAGTGAGTTAGACTCAAATGTGTTTTGAATTTGCTTATTGTTGCCTCTTCACTTAATAATACTTGATGCTAGCTCTTTTTCTGCGTCTAGCTGAAAGGCGTTAAAAAAAGCACTCTTGGGGAGATAACCCATGTTTATTTACTCTAATTATTATTTTGTTTAGTCTTGGAAGTTATTACGTCTGTAATAACCACTTCTTATCATTTTTATTTCGTTTTTGTGCCAAGAATAGCCTATAATAGGAAGAAAGTAAGATTTGGGGAAGTTGCTGTCCTGAAAACAGATTCTATGCTGTTACCATAAAAATTCGTATAAATATCCAGAGCTTAATTTTGATCTGTCATTTTTATGCATATGCCCCAGGTTATTATCTAACTTTCGTTAGTTGGCCACTTTTCGATATAAGCAGCAGAGGATTTTTGAAAAAATCGATTTTTATTTGTTGTTTTGTTTTGACAGATTTCTGGACTATTTGCATTTGCCTCTTAAATCTCTTTCTTTTTCAGTTCTTTTGATCAAAGAGCTTTTTGAAGAGTTCCTACAGTAGAAATTATTTAATAGATATTTGATATATATTAGTACTGAACACAAGTGGATTTGTTTATTTTGATTGTACTAATGCTTCTAATAGAGAATTGTGTGAAGTTTTATATGAAGGAAGTTCTCAAGTGTAGGGAGAGAAGAATGATGTGATGAGATGAAGTATGGACAAAAGCTCAAGCTTGGGATGCCCCTGCACCCAAGACATATTCAAGAGGTACAAGCGTCAAAGCTTGGGATGCCCAATGCATCCCCTCTTCATCAACAAAACAACAGATCATCTCTCTATCCGCTATATTTTTATTGCTTCATGCGCCATGTGTTGTTCTTGGAGCGTCTTTATTTTTGTTTTTTGTTTAGTTTTGTTTTGTTTGCTGTAGCATATGTTTTGTTTTGTTTGCCGTAATAGCACACAATATCAGGTTTGGGGCCAGCCTTGGGTTTCTTCGGAGGCGCGTCAGCTTTCTTGCCGCCCTTCTTGAATTTACTATTTTCCTTAGGCTTGCCCTGCTTCTTGAACGAATTAAAGTTGATGGTAGGGGTCGCCATAATCTAGAACATATTTGCAAAAAGTTTAAACTAAGTTCATGATAAATTGAGTTTACTATTAATTCTTAAAATTAACTAGGTGAACTCCCACTCAAAACAATATCCCTCGCATTGTCTTAGTGATTACACGAATCAAATCCACTACACCAAGTCCGATCATCACGTGAGATGATTTAGTTTCAATGAAGAACATCAACCTGTTCATCATATCATCTATATGATTCATGCTTAACCTTTCGGTCTGCCGTGTTCCGAGGCCATGTCTGTACATGCTAGGCTCGTCAAGTCAAACCTTAGTTTATACATGTGAAAATCTAGCTTGCACTCGTTGTATGCACATGTTGAGTCTATGACACCTGATCATCACGTGGTGCTTCAAAACAACGAGTCTTAGCAACGGTGCTAACTAAGGACAAACATTTATTATCTTGATTTTTAGTGAGAGGGATCATCTTATAATGCTACCGTCGCGATCTAAGCAATATAAGATGCATAAAAGGATTAACATCACATGCAATTAATTCATAATGTGATATGATATAGCCCTTTTGTATTTGCGCCTTTGATCTTCATCTCCAAAGCACGGACATGATCTCCATCATCAACGGGCATGATCTCCATCATCGTCGGTGTAGCGTCAAGGTCAATGGCGCCGTCTTCATGGTTGTCCACCACGTGTAGCAACTATTGCAACTACTTTGAAATAAAACTACTACATGAAATATAAAGAAAACTATAAGCCTACTGCCGGTTGCCACAATACAATAATGATCATCTCATACATATTCATCATCACATAATGGCCATATCATATCACATAACCAAACCCTGCAAAAACAAGTTAGACACCTCTAATTTGGTTTGCATATTTTACGTGGTTTAGGGTTTTCGAGTAAGATTCAATCTACCTACGAACATGAACCACAACACTAATACAAGTGTTGTCAATTGAAAATTGTAAATTGAATCTTAACTATGGTGAGATAAACTGACACCCGCAAAGTCACTTATGCAGTACAAGTTGCATGTCAAGCGTGGAGCAGGTCTCATGAACGCGGTCATGTAAAGTTAGCCCGGGCCGCTTCATCCCACCATCCCGCAAGATGCAAAGTACACGATAAACAAGAGACAACAAAAGCATCAACTCCCACAAAAACATTGTGTTCTACTCGCGCAACCAATCTATGCATAGACACGACTCTGATACCACTGTAGGGATTCGTAGCACAGAAAACAAAAAATTCCTACCGCAAGAACGAATAACAAGTCAAGATATAATCTAGTAGATGGTACCAACGAAGTGAAGATCATCATACCCTTGAAGATTGCTAAGCGTTAACGAGATAAATCTCATGGTTGATGTAGTCGATCACTTGCCGCTTGCAAATGCCCGTAGAAGATCTTGACGGTGCCACAAACGGGCAGCACCTCCGCACTCGGTCACACATTGGGTGTTGATGACGACGCCCTTTTTCCCGTTCCAGCGGGCAGCGGATGTAGTAGATCCTCCTCGGAATCCTGCCAGCACGACGGCGTGGTGACGGTGGTGGGTGAGATCTCCAGCAGTGCTTCGCTGTAAGCACCGCGGGAGAAGATGGAGGAGGGAGTGGCTAGGGTTTGGGAGAGGGGGACACTTGGGGCACCGACCTTGGGTGCCCTTGGGTGGTGCGGCTGCTGTGGTGGCCGCCCCCCTCCCCTCTCCCTCTCTTTATATAGGTGGAACCTCCTAGGGTTGCCCCAAAACCAATTTGAAGTCCAACTCCAAAACTGCCTAAAGGGGGAAACCTAGGGGAAGTGGGATTGCTCCCTTTCCTTCTCCTTTGGCCGGCCAAGGTGGTGGAGTCCACCATGGACTCCACCTTCCCTCTTGGTTGGCCGGCTATGGTTGGTGGAGTCCATCCGGGACACCACCTCCCATAGTGATTTATTCCGGAGTCTTCTAGAACATTCTAGCGCCTTCCATAAATGCAGCGGATCATTTCCAAACTTGGAAAGTGACTTCCTATATATGAATCTTATTCTCCGGACCATTCCGGAACTCCTCGTGATGTCCTGGATCCCATCCGAGACTCCGAACAACATTCGAACTCCATTCCATATTCCATATCTACGTAAAACGACATCAAACCTTAAGTGTGTCACCCTACGGTTCGAGAACTATGCGTACATGATCGAGACTATTCTCCGATCAATAACTAATAGCGGGACCTGGAGATCCATAATAGCTCCCACATATTCAACGATGACATCGTGATCGAAAGAACCATTCACATAAAAATAACAATTCCCTTTGTCTCGCGATATTTTACTTATCCGAAGTTTGATCGTCGGTATCTCCATACCTAGTTCAACCTCTTTACCGATAAGTACTCTTTACTCGTACCGTGATATTATATCCCTTGTGAGCCAGTCACATGCTTGCAAGCTAATTGGATGTCATTCCACCGAGAGGGCCCAGTAGTATATCTATTCGTTATTAGGATGGACAAATCCCACTATTGATTCACGTGCCTCAACCCTATACTTTCCGAACACTTAATGCCACCTTTATAACAACCTATTTACGAAGTAGTGTTTAGTGTCATCAAAGCATCCATCCGGTGTAGGTGATTAACATGATCTCATGGTCGAAGGATTAAGTTACTATGAATATTAAAGTTTGAAGCACAACAAACTAAATGACTTGATCATATGCTACACTTACTATGGGTGTATTTCCATCACATCATTCACCCAATGATATGACCTTGTTATTAATAACATCCAATGTTCATAACCATGAAACTATGATCATCTATTAATCAACAAGCTAGTTTAACAAGAGGCTTACTAGGGACTTTTTTATGTTTACAAAACACACATGTATTAATGTTTCCGGTTAATACAATTATAGCATGGGATGCAAATATTTATCATAAACACATAGATATAATAGTAACCATTTTATTATTGCCTCTTGGGCATATCTCCAACCGAAGTTTGGGGAGTCATCAGGGAGCTGCGCGCCTCCTGACCATGCGCCGGGCCTAGATGGCTTCGTTGGAGCGTTTTACCAGAAGGCGTGGATGACAATCAAGCCGGAAATCATGGCGGCAATCTGCAAGTTGCATGCAGGCGATGGAAGGGGCTTTGGAAGGCTTAATCGAGCGCTGATTTCCCTCATACCTTAGAAGCCGAATGACCTAGAGCCAGGAGACTACAGGCCAATCAACCTAGTACATAGTTTCGCTAAACTATGGACTAAGGTTTTGGATAACATACTTAGGCCTAATATTGAGATTTTGGTGAGCAAGAACCAATCGGCATTCATAAAAGGGAGGTACCTGCATGACAACTTCGTCTTGGTTCGACAGATGGCCAGGGAAATAAACTATAGGAAGGAGGTGGCGGTACTGCTGAAACTGGATATTTCTCGAGCTTTCGATTCCCTCTTGTGGCCCTTTCTTCTGGAGGTGATCGCAATCACCTTGCGCACGTCATCCATGAGAGTTTCGGTGAACGGCGTCCCATGAGAGCACCAGAACCGCCGCGCCATGCTCGACCTTCACGGGCACCCGCCAGTCACTCACCCTGCTATAAATAGACCCCTTCCGCGCCCCATTTCTTCACACTCACCGCTTCTCCTCCCATCTCTGCCTCTCCTCGAATCAATCCCGAGCCAAATCATCGCCGGAGCTCGCCAGTACCCGCAGATCGGCACCGTCGATTGGAGCCTCCTCGAGCGACGCCGCCGGTACCAGGAGCCTCGTCGTCCACGCCAACGTCGCCGCGCACCTCGCCGTCGACCGCCGGAACACCGGTAGGCTCTCCCACCCCCTACCCTCGCCGCCAGCACCACGGGTTCTCGTCGGAGACGACGATGAACGCCGACCATTAGATCTATTTCTAATCGTGCGATCCAGATTCACCCTTACCGTTTCGCGTGTTATGTCCCGCTGACGGGTGGAGACCGCAGTCAGACGGCCTGCTCGCGCTGGACGCGAAGTGGGCTGGCCCAACTCATCTTCCCCGCTGCGGCCCAGTTTCTTTCCCGCCTAAGCCCGTTCGTTTGAATTCGAATATTGGGTTTAGTTAGAATTTCAATACTGGACCCTTTTTCAAATTTGAATAGTTTCAAATCTACTAAACCAAATTCAACAAATTTTATATTTTTGGAAAGCTTAAGAAAAGATCTAAATAACCACACTGGTTTCAACTTTAGTTGAGTTGTAGAATTAAAGTGGTAAAAATAACAAGGCAGGGCCTTTTCAAACTTCAAACTTTATTTAAAATTCAACCAAAAGTGATTTTGAGTTGATTCCAACTCTCATAAATCACATTTGATAAACTCTAATTGTTTGTGCAAAAAGATAGCATAGTTGTTTGTATGATCATGGACTAGAGCAAAATAATGGCTATGGAGCCATTTCTAGTCCATTTAAATCATCTCATTTAATTTGTTTAAATAGTATGAGAGCCACTCTCTCATTTAAATCATTGTCTTAAGTAATCCAATATGAGGTAATGATCTTAGTTTATAGCACCTCATGTGTGATTAATGATATTAAATTATTCCATAGTAGTTTCAAATTACATGAGATATAGTATCTCAATTAAATCTTTTTCCCCAAATGATATTTATGAAGTGTTGACCTTGGTCAACATAGGATCATACTTTATCAATTGAGGAAATTAAATCTTAAGAAGATTCAATGAGAGGAAATTATTTTTCTCTTACAAGTTTCTTAAAACACAAGACAACCCCCTCTCATGATTAATGTATGTTGCTAGAATAATTGGTGTGAACCATTTGAGTGCTTAGTCTAGCCTTAAGAGTTGTTTGGTGATTGTATACCTCGTATCCGTTTATAGACGCTAGTACCGAGGAATACCAGGAGGAGGAGGTCTACGAGGAGGAAGAAGAACACTTTGATCAATACACCACTCAAGGCAAGCTAACACTCTTGCGAAGTTCCCAAGTGCAAAGCTCTAATGGAGCAAGGCACCATTACATTTCTATTTCTATTTAAGGATCCAAATACCAAGTTTTACTCTTGCAAGCTTTTACTTTATTTTATCAAAGCTTACTTTATAGTTAACTTTGGTTTAAATATAGAATGTTACAAGAACATCAAAAGTAGCCTAGAGAAATACAAGATAGATTAGCACCCCTCATGACTAGTTGCTAGTGCTAAACTAAAAATGACTATTCTAGATGGGAACATGTGAAAACCAATGACTTTGAAAACCTTGGAATGATGAGTCATTCTATTGAAAGATTTTGAAGTTGAATAGGACATGAATGACTTGGTGACTTTGACAAAAACTGATGATTGGGTTTGAATGCGATACCTTTGCAATTTTGAGTACCCCCACAATACCTGATTATGGGTAAGGCTTAGCTAGAAACTTGTGCATTTTAGTATGGGTTCCCTCTAAACAAGCGTCATAGAGGTTATGCCGAGGCTGCCTCCGTTGAAAGTGAAATGACGTGAAATGAGGTGAATGTACGACCCAAGCCCTGTGCAGTTCCCGGGATAACAGTTGGCTATCACCGGGAGGCCAAACTCATGGGGAGAGGTGCCTATACTAGAGTTTATAAGTGAAAGGTTATGGTTGATGATCCGCATGCCGAGTTATGATTATTCGGGGTTATCCACGACGGATGTAATCAAAAGTTGTGGCACAAGTGTGCAACCTCTGCAGAGTGTAAACCTATTCGAATAGTCGTGTCCACGGTTACGGACGATTGGAAAGGCTATACTGTTCCGTTGTCAGATGTTTCTAAAAATGAATGGTAAAGTGAATGGTGATTTGACTTGAAAACAACATGGTTGTGGGAATGACACTAATGTTCTCACTTGAGTTAAGTTAGGTAAATGAGGAGTCTTTCATTTAAAATTGCTTATGAAATAAAATTGGCTTTATGCAAATAAACCTATAGTTTAGCACCCCTTAATAAAATTGATAGTACTTACATTAGTATTAGTTTGCGAGTACTTTAAAGTACTCATGGCTGTGCCCTGGCTAATCCAATGGCCAGACTATGAAGAGGAGCAGCAGTATCAGGACGATGGACAGCAGGACGTCTACGATAATTAGGATCATCTCCTAACGTCAAGCGTTGCCTGTGGATTAGATGGACTACTACTACTTCGCTTCCGCTATGTGTTGTGTTGTTGATCATTAGATCGACTATTATTGTAAGTGTGGATCATGTGATCTGTTGTTGTAAGAAGACTATGGTTTGTAATGAATGATGACTCTATGATATCAACTGTTATGTCTCGCAAAAACAATCTTCCTGGGATTGCGATGTAGGGCACAATAGGCATCTGGACTTAAAAATCCGGGTGTTGACAGTAACTCAAATGGCCTACATAGGAGGAAAAGAGATGCTGCACATATGAAATCAGTTTCTTACCATCAAAATCATACAAAGCTATCAACCAAGTAAAACCGAAATTATGTAAGAAGCATGTGAGTTGGTAAGAAGAGAAAAAAAATAGGATGATTGCCTCCACCACAGGAGGTAGGTGGGCCTGGTACTCAATCAGGCATCTTGCTATAAAAGAGACAAGCAAATAACGAAGAACGAAACAAGAACACACGCATGGGACACAAGATTTAACGTGGAAAACCCCTTCCAACACAGAAGGGGAAAAACCACGGGCGCCAGCCAGCAAAACTTCACTATATCGGGAAGTGTTTACAAACGCCGTGGGTTATCTTATAATCTGATAAACCCTAGCCGGCGGCTTACAAGATGTATATATAGGCGGTGCCAACGATCCGTACCGTACCGCGGGGGCTCCCGCCCCCCGCACCCCCCTTCGCAGGCGTCCGCTACGCTTCGGCCCAAGCCTCCGGCGACGGGTCTCGCTCCACTCGTCAGAAGTTAGCCTCCCTTTAGTATATGAATTTGGATCACAATACAACAAACTCCACCTTGAGACAAATTCCATCTTGTAGCATGAACTTCAACAATCTCCTGAACAACAAAGAATAAAACACTTGCTGGCGCCAACAACCACTTGGACTAAACAGTTATACCAACCAAGCTCGAGCAAAGCTCAAACTTGGAAACATGAACTGGCTTTGTCATCATATCAACAGGATTATCATGAGTACTTATCTTGCATACCTCCAGTTTACCTTTAACAACAATGTCGCGAACATAATGGTACTTGATATCAATGTGCTTTGTCTTTTCATGGAACATTTGATCTTTAGTAAGGTATATTGCACTTTGACTGTCAGAAAACAAGTTAATGCAAGAATCATCTCCACAAAGCTCAGCATACAAACCTTTCAACCAAACAGACTCTTTGCAAGCTTCATTAATTGCTATATATTCTGCTTCGGTCGTAGATTGGGCAACAACAGATTGTAATGTTGCCTTCCAACTTACAGCATATCCACCAACAGTGAACACATAACCTGTGAGGGATCTTCTCTTATCCAAATCGGCAGCAAAATCTGAATCCACATAGCCTACGAGTCCCTCACCGATCTTGCCAAACTTCAAGCAAGCTTTGAATGTGCCACGAAGGTACCTAAAAATCCACTGAACAGCTCTCCAATGTTCTTTACCAGGATCAGCCAGGTATCGACTGACCAAACTCATAGCATATGATAAATCAGGACGAGAACAAACCATGGCATACATCAAGGAACCAACAACACTAGAATATGGAACTCGAGACATGTACTCAATATCTTCATCAGTACTAGGATATTGCAATGCTGGCAATTTGAAGTGAGAAGCAATTGGTGTACTAACAGACTTTGCATCATGCATAAAACAATGAAGAACTTTCTGGATGTAATTTTGCTGACTAAGAAATAGCACACTAGATTTTCTGTCTCTTGTAATTTCCATACCTAGTATTTTCTTAGCAGCACCAAGATCCTTCATCTCAAACTCACTACTTAACTGTGACTTTAAAGTAGTGATCTCTTTCTTGCTCTTGGCAGAAATCAACATATAACAACAAGTATATTGGTGATCCATTAACAAACTTGATATAAACACAACTATCATACTTAGATCTCTTAAACTCATGTGCAAGCATAAACGAATCAAACCTTTTATACCACTGTCTTGGAGACTGTTTCAAACCATAAAGGGACCTCTTCAACTTGCAAACAAGATCCTCATTACCAGGTACAACAAAACATTCAGGTTGGTCCATGTATATCTCCTCCTCAAGCTCACCATGCAGAAAAACAGTCTTTACATCTAACTGCTCAAGCTCAAGATCACGCATAGCCACAATACCAAAGAATGCACGAATGGAACTATGCTTCACAACCGGAGAGAATACATCATTATAATCAATACCTGGAATTTGGCTGAAACCTTTTGCTACTAACCTTACCTTAAACCTCGGAGGCTCGTTAGGAGACAAACCTTCCTTTCTTTTAAATATCCACTTACAGCGGACAACCTTCTTTTTTTAGGCAAGGGCACAACATCCCATGTGCCATTCTTGTCAAGCGACTGCATCTCCTCTTGCATAGCATAAATCCACTTCACGCGGTCAACGGATGCAACGGCCTCCGTATATGTAGCAGGTTCAGTAGCATGCTCCACCTGTTCAGCACAACTCAAATCATGATGAACAAGATTACATTCTTCAATTAAACGAGGACGTGGACCTTTGTTACGCCTCGGTCTATCAGCAGCAATTGAACTATTTGTTTGCTGCAAAACAGGTGGTGAGTGCTGAACAACAGTGTTATCATTTTTAGCAACATCATTTTCTTTCTCCTCCACGTGCTCCACCTGCATGCTAATCCTCTGTTGCTCAGCATCAGAATTATCAGAAAAATTAACAGCATCAGTAACATATGTGGATGAACTCTTATAAAACATAACAGCCTCATTAAAGACTACATTCCTGCTATGCAAAACTTTCTTAGTTTCAGGATTCCATAACTTGTATGCCTTAACTCCCGAACCATAACCAAGAAACACACACTTAACAGACCCTAGGATCTAGCTTTCCATTATCAACATGAGCATAAGCAGTGCAACCAAAAACTCTCAACTGTGAATAATCAGCAGGTGAACCAGACCATACCTCAATAGGAGTTTTCTTATCAAGCGGAATGCAAGGTGACCTGTTTATCAAATAACAAGCGGTGGAGGCTGCTTCAGCCCAAAAACGTCTATGCATACCAGCATTGGACAACATGCAGCGAGCCTTGGAGATGATGGTTATGTTCATCCTCTCCGCCACACCATTCTGCTGAGGAGTATATGGGATGGTGTGGTGCCTGACAATGCCTTCGTCGCTGCAATAATCATTGAAAACAGTAGAACAAAACTCCATGCCATTGTCAGTACGAAGCAATTTAACTTTCTTTTCTTGCTTATCTACCATAACTTTCCACTTTCTAAAAGCATCAAACACATCAGATTTATGTTTCAGAAAGAAAGGCCACACTTTTCCGGAGTAATCATCTATGATAGTAAGCATGTAATTTGCACCACCAAGAGAAGTCTTGCGGGAAGGTCCCCACACATCAGCATGCACATAATCTAGTATCCCTTTAGTGGTATGAACGGAAGCATTGAATTTAACTCTTTTATGCTTACCAAAAATGCAGTGCTCACAGAACTCAAATTTACTCAAATTGCAGCCATCTAGCAGGTCTCTCCTGTGGAATTCTGCCATGCCATGTTCACTCATATGTCCAAGACGCATATGCCATAGATTAGTTTTACCAGGTTCATCAGGAATAACAGCAGCAGCAATACCAGACAAAGTGCTACCTCTAAGAACATATAATTTTGCAGAATTCATATCACCAATCATGTGAACGAGAGAACCTATTGATACCTTCAGAACTCCGCGTGAACCGGAGTGTTTGTACCCGTCAACATCTAGGGTACTGAGAGAGATCAGATTTCTGGCCATGCCAGGTATGTGTCTCACATCTGTCAGAGTGCGTGTCATGCCATCATGCATCTTGATCTGAACTGAGCCAATGCCCAAGATCTCACGTGTGTTGTTATCTCCCATACGCACAACATCTCCACTCTGCACAAACTCATAAGAACTGAACCAGTCTTTGTTACAGCAAATATGAAATGAACATGCAGAATCAAGGATCCACTCATCATTACCAGAAACACAACCAGACAAACACAACTAGGCAATCGCCATCGGAATTATCACTTGGAAACAACGGCAGCCTTACCATCACCCTCAGATTTTTTTTTCGGTTGGTAAGTACTGTTTCTTTTCTCTTTGTTCTGCAACTTCCAGCAATCATCAATATTGTGGCTAGTTTTCTTACAATACTTGCAGAAATTACCATCTCGTCCCTTGGACTTTGAGCGGCCTCTATCGGTCTTGCTCTTATCTCTGTTGTAGTTGTTGTAGTTGTTGTTTCTATTCTCGGTCCTGCCTCGGACCTGCAGTGCTTCTTCCTTAGATGACGAACCCTCTGCCTGTACCATAGATTTCATCTTTTCCCTCTGTTGGAGGGCCTCATAAACTTCGGCAAGGGTTAGTTCATCACGACTGTATAACAAGGTGTCTCGAAAATTTGCAAAAGAATT
This sequence comes from Lolium rigidum, assembly GCF_022539505.1. Classification (NCBI taxonomy): domain Eukaryota; kingdom Viridiplantae; phylum Streptophyta; class Magnoliopsida; order Poales; family Poaceae; genus Lolium; species Lolium rigidum. Next base: position 357,259,494 of record NC_061514.1, read on the forward strand.
AGGCAACGAGACTAACAGTATAAGAGCTAGATCCTCATCATCATATTTTACCTCCATGGATAGCAAATCAGAAATGATCTCTTTAAAGATCGATAGGTGATTCATCATTGACGCACCTTCTTGCAGCTTGTTGATACGTCTCAAACGTATCTATAATTTCTTATGTTCCATGCTAGTTTTATGACAATACTCACATGTTTTATATACACTTTACATCATTTTGATGCATTTTCCGGCACTAACCTATTAACAAGATGTCGAAGCGCCAGCTCTCGTTTTCTGCTGTTTTTGGTTTCGAAATCCTACATAGGAAATATTCTCGGAATTGGACGAAACAAAAGCCCACGGTCTTATTTTCCACGGAGCCTTCCAGAACACCGAAGGAGAGACGGAGAGGGGCCAAGGGGGGCCCACACCCTAGGGCGGCGCGACCAAGAGGTGGGGCGCGCCCAGCTATGGGGTGGCCCCTCGGCCGCCTCCCGACTCTGCCCTTTCGCCTATTTATTCTCCCCGTCGCGAAAACCCTAGTACCGAGAGCCACGATACGAGAAAAGTTACTGTGACGCCGTCGCCGCCAATCCCATCTCGGGGGATTCAGGAGATCGCCTCCGGCACCCTGCCGGAGAGGGGAATCATCACCGGAGGACTCTACATCATCATGCCCGCCTCCGGATTGATGCGTGAGTAGTTCATCCTTGGACTATGGGTCCATAGCAGTAGCTAGATGGTTGTCTTCTCCTCTTTTGCTATCATGTTTAGATCTTGTGAGCTACCTATCATGATCAGGATCGTCTATTTGTAATGCTACATGTTGTGTTTGTTGGGATCCGATGAATATGGAATACTATGTTAAGTTGATTATTGATCTATCATATATGTGTTGTTTATGATCTTGCATGCTCCCCGTTGCTAGTAGAGGCTCTGGCCAAGTTGATACTTGTGACTCCAAGAGGGAGTATTTATGCTCGATAGTGGGTTCATGCCTCCATTAAATCTGGGACAGTGACAGAAAGTTCTAAGGCTATGGATGTGCTGTTGCCACTAGGGATAAAATATCAATGCTTTGTGTAAGGATATTTGTGTTGATTACATTACGCACAGTACTTAATGCAATTGTCTGTTGTTTGCAACTTAATACTGGAAGGGGTGCGGATGCTAACCCGAAGGTGGACCTTTTAGGCATAGATGCATGCTTGGATAGCGGTCTATGTTCTTTGTCGTAATGCCCTAAGTAAATCTCATATTAGTCATCATGATATGTATGTGCATTGTTATGCCCTCTCTATTTGTCAATTGCCCAACTGTAATTTGTTCACCCAACATGCTATTTATCTTATTGGAGAGACACCACTAGTGAACTGTGGACCCCGGTCCATTCTTTTACATCTGAAATACAATCTATCGCAATCTCTGTTCTCTGTTGTTCTTTGCAAACAAACATCATTCTCCACACCATACGTTTAATCCTTTGTTTACAGCAAGCCGGTGAGATTGACAACCTCACTGTTAAGTTGGGGCAAAGTATTTTAATTGTGTTGTGCATGTTCCACAATGGCGCCGGAATCCCTGGTGTTGCGCCGCACTACACTCCTTCACCAACAACCTTCAAGTGGCCTTCATCTCCTACTGGTTCGATAAACCTTGGTTTCTTACTGAGGGAAACTTGCTGCTGTACGCATCACACCTTCCTCTTGGGGTTCCCAACGGACATGTGCTTCACGCGTCATCAAGCTAATTTCTGGCGCCGTTGCCGGGATCTGAATAAAAGTTACACCACATAGATTTTTAACTCCCACGTCAACTGCACGCCAGCAGCTAATTTCTGGCGCCGTTGCCGGGGAGATCAAGACACGCTGCAAGGGGAGTCTCTCACATTCAATCTCTTTACTTTGTTTATTGTCTTGCTTTACTTTACTTTATTTTCTGTTTTGTTTGCCTTCTTTATATCAAAAAAACAAAAAAATTAGTTCCTTGCATTTACTTTATTTACCAGTTTACCTTTGTTTATTTCATCATGCTTCGTCCTAAGTTCACTTTGAAAGATATACCGGTAGGGCGTGGGTCTATCATTGGAAGAGATAATATAGAAGAATTTTTCACTCATGTTAGTACGGTTAAAGATTTTGAAGATAGATCCTTGGTAGAACTTGCTCCTACTTATGAAATTGCTACTGCCTCTTTAGTGCACATGTTGGAGGCTAGATTTGTTAATCTTAATCCTATAATGCAACATATGTTTCTTACACTCTCTGATATGGAAGAAGGAGAGAAGAAAGATTTTGTTTTAGAAACCCTTCTTAAAGAATTTTGTGATGTAGCTAGAGAGGCTAGAAAAGTCTTTATTCAACATAAGATGCTTGGCTTTTATACTAATTTTGCAAGTACCCTTGAAAAGATGGAAAAAGATAGACTAAAGTACACTAATAAAGTCAATTGTGAGGGGGAGACTAAAATACCAATACCTTATAAGCTCATAGGAATGCATGAGGCGCTAGAAAAGAATTTTGATTGGATTGTTCCTGAAAATTTATTTGAGGAGGATAGTAAGCCTAAAAGTAATGAAAGAGGGGCTTCTGAAACTTACATAGATAAGATACAATGCATTGTTGAGAAAACCCCCAACTCCTCTGTTAATGCTTCATCTCTTGATAATACTTGAACTACACTTTCCGCGCCTAGCTGAAAGGCGTTAAAGAAAAGCGTTTATGGGAGACAACCCATTATTTTATTTCTGCAATTTTTATTTTATATTTGTGTCCTGGAAGTTGTTACTACTGTAGCAACCTATCATTATCTTTATTTTATTGCATTTTTGTGCCAAGTAAAGTATTTGATAGTAAGGTTGATACTAGATTTGGATTTCTGCGCAGAAACAGATTTCTAGCTGACACGAATTTGAGTAGAACACTCTGTAGGAAACTCAGAAAAATCTTCGAAAATTCATGAGTGATCCCCAGATATGTACGCAACTTTCATTCAATTTGAGCTTCTTCATCTGAGCATGTTAAGTTCCTCTAAAAAATTAGTCTTTACGGACTGTTCTGTTTTGACAGATTCTGCCTTTTATTTCGCATTACCTCTTTTACTGTGTTGAGTGGATTTCTTTGCTCCATTAACTTTCAGTAGCTTTGGGTAACGTTCAGAAGTGTTAGGAATGATTGTGTCCTCTCTGAACATGTGAATTTTTTATTATGCACTAACCCTCTAATGAGTTTGTTTTGAGTTTGGTGTGGAGGAAGTTTTCAAGGATCAAGAGAGGAGGATGATATAATATGATCAAGAAGAGTGAAAAGTCTAAGCTTGGGGATGCCCCCGTGGTTCATCCCTGCATATTTCAAGAAGACTCAAGCATCTAATCTTGGGGATGCCCAAGGCATCCCCTTCTTCATCGACGACTTATCAGGTCACCTCTAGTGAAACTATATTTTTATTCCGTCACATCTTATGTGCTTTACTTGGAGCGTCTGTATGCTTTTATTTTTGTTTTTGTTTGAATAAACTCGGATCCTAGCATTCTTTGTGTGGGAGAAAGACACGCTCCGCCGTTTCATATGAACACTGGTGTTCTTAGCTTTACTTTTAATGTTCATGGCGAAGGTTGAAAACCGCTTCGTTCATTGCTATTTGGTTGGAAACAGAAAATGCTCCATGTGGTAATTGGTATATTGTCTTGAATAATTTGATACTTGGCAATTGTTTTGAGCTCTCAAATAGATCATGTTTAAGCTCTTTCATCATGTAGATTGAACCTATTAGTGGAGAATTACTGTAGAGCTTGTTGAAATTTGGTTTGCATGATTGATCTCTCTAAAAGTCTAGATATTTTCTGGTAAAAGTGTTTGAACAACAAGGAGACAGTGTAGAGTCTTATAATGCTTGCAATATGTTCTTATGTAAGTTTTGCTGTACCGGTTCATACTTGTGTTTGCTTCAAACAACCTTGCTAGCCAAAGCCTCGTACTGAGAGGAATGCTTCTCGTGCATCCAAAACCTTGAGCCAAAACTTATGCCATTTGTGTCCACCATAACTACCTACTATGTGGTATTTTTCTGCCATTCCAAGTAAATTGCTTGCGTGCTACCTTTAAAATTTCATTCTTTGTCTTTGCAATACATAGCTCATGGGAAAATAGCTTAAAAACTATTGTGGTATTGAATATGTTGCTTATGTATCTTATTTCTTATAAGTTGCTTGTTGAGCGGTAACCATGTTTCTGGGGACGCCATCAACTATTACACCTTTGTTGAATATCATGTGAGTTGCTATGCATGTTCGTCTTGTCTGAAGTAAGGGTGATTTATCATGATTAAATGGTTTGAGTATGCATATTGTTAGAGAAGAACATTGGGCCGCCAACCAAAGCCATGTATCATGGTGGAAGTTTCAGTTTGGACATTAATCCTCAATTTCTTATGAGAATATTATCTGTTGTTGAATGCTTAAGCATTAAAGAGGAGTCCATTATCTGTTTTCTATGTTGTCCCGGTATGGATGTCCTTAAGGTGAGATCTATCAAAATCGAGAAATCAAATGCGATCTATCTCCTTGGACCTTTGTACAGGTGACATAGAGGTACCCCTTTGTGACACTTGGTTGAAACATATGTAATGCAATGATAATCCATGGAAATCCGAGCTAATTAGGACAAGGTGCGAGCACTATTGGTATTCGATGCATGAGGCTTGCAACTTATAGGATGTTTTATGCATAACACATATGAATTATTACTACCGTTGACAAAATTGTCTCCATGTTTCCAAAATAAAAAGCTCTAGCACAAGAGTAATCCCTGCTTCCCTCTGCGAAGGGGCCTTTCTTTTACTTTATGTTGAGTCAGTTTACCTACTTCTTTCTATCTTACAAGCAAACACTTGTGTCAACTGTGTGCATTGATTCTTACATACTTGCTTATTTGCATTCATCATATTACTTTGTGTTGACAATTATCCATGAGATATACATGTTGAAGTTGAAAGCAACTGCTGAAACTTATATCTTCCTTTGTGTTGCTTCAAAACCTTCTATTAAGAATTTATTGCTTTATGAGTTAACTCTTATGCAAGACTTATTGATGCTTGTCTTGAAAGTACTATTCATGAAAAGTCTTTGCTATATGATTCAGTTGTTTAGTCATTATCTTTACCATTGCTTTGAATCACTTCATTCATCTCATATGCTTTACAATAGTATTGATCAAGATTATGATAGTAGCATGTCACTTCAGAAATTATCCTTGTTATCGTTTACCTACTCGAGGGCGACTAGGAACTAAGTTTGGGGATGCTTGATACGTCTCAAACGTATCTATAATTTTTATGTTCCATGCTAGTTTTATGACAATACTCACATGTTTTATATACACATTCCATCATTTTGATGCATTTTCCGGCACTAACCTATTAACAAGATGCCGAAGCGCCAGTTCCTGTTTTCTGCTGTTTTTGGTTTCAGAAATCCTACACAGGAAATATTCTCGGAATTGGACGAAACAAAAGCCAACGGTCTTATTTTCCACGGAGCCTTCCAGAACACCGAAGGAGAGACGGAGAGGGGCCAAGGGGGCCCCACACCCTAGGGCGGCGCGGCCAAGAGGTGGGGCGCTCCCAGCTATGGGGTGGGCCCCTTGGTCGCCTCCCGACTCTGCCCCTTCGCCTATTTATTCTCTCCGTCGCGAAAACCCTAGTACCGAGAGCCACGATACGAGAAAAGTTACTATGACGTCGTCGCCGCCAATCCCATCTCGGGGGATTCAGGAGATCGCCTCCGGCACCCTGCCGGAGAGGGGAATCATCACCGGAGGACTCTACATCATCATGCCCGCCTCCGGATTGATGCGTGAGTAGTTCATCCTTGGACTATGGGTCCATACCAGTAGCTAGATGGTTGTCTTCTCCTCTTGTGCTATCATGTTTAGATCTTGTGAGCTGCCTATCATGATCATGATCGTCTATTTGTAATGCTACATGTTGTGTTTGTTGGGATCCGATGAATATGGAATACTATGTCAAGTTGATTATTGATCTATCATATATGTGTTGTTTATGATCTTGCATGCTCTCCGTTGCTAGTAGAGGCTTTGGCCAAGTTGATACTTGTGACTCCAAGAGGGAGTATTTATGCTCGATAGTGGGTTCATGCCTCCACTGAATCTGGGATAGTGACAGAAAGTTCTAAGGTTATGGATGTGTTGTTGCCACTAGGGATAAAACATCAATGCTTTGTCTAAGGATATTTGTGTTGATTACATTACGCACAGTACTTAATGCAATTGTCTGTTGTTTGCAACTTAATACTGGGAAGGGGTGCGGATGCTAACCCGAAGGTGGACTTTTTAGGCATAGATGCATGCTGGATAGCGGTCTATGTTCTTTGTCGTAATGCCCTAAGTAAATCTCATATTAGTCATCATGATATGTATGTGCATTGTTATGCCCTCTCTATTTGTCAATTGCCCAACTGTAATTTGTTCACCCAACATGCTATTTATCTTATTGGAGAGACACCACTAGTGAACTGTGGACCCCGGTCCATTCTTTTACATCTGAAATACAATCTACTGCAATCTCTGTTCTCTGTTGTTCTTTGAAAACAAACATCATTCTCCACACCATACGTTTAATCCTTCGTTTACAGCAAGCCGGTGAGATTGACAACCTCACTGTTAAGTTGGGGCAAAGTATTTTGATTGTGTTGTGCAGGTTCCACGTTGGCGCCGGAATCCCTGGCGTTGCGCCGCACTACACTCCTTCACCAACAACAGTCACGTGGCCTTCATCTCCTACTGGTTCGATAAACCTTGGTTTCTTACTGAGGGAAACTTGCTGCTGTACGCATCACACCTTCCTCTTGGGGTTCCCAACGGACGTGTGCTTCACGCGTCATCACTTGTGCGAGAACAACTTCATATTCACGTGCATCTTACTGGTTAGATCTTTGGACATGCAGATCGATTCCAGTTTCAACCACAGCGCCGCTGCGGATTTCTCAGCCAGCACTTCCTGCAAGATATTGTTGGATAGATGGAGCTCAATTAATGAAAAAGCCTTACGGTCTTTCCTCTTTTCATCGTTGGTCCTGGTCTTGGGATCTTTCTTGCCAAAACCATCAAGAGCTTCATCCAGATCAGAAGATTGGGTAAGTATCGCCCTCATCTTCACTTGCCACAAAGAAAATCTCGTGGTATAATCCAGCTGCGGTAGATCGAACTTCAAGGAAGACATGTCGCAAAACCCTAGATTTAAACATGGGCTCTGATACCAGTTGCTATAAAAGCGACAAGCAAATAACGAAGAACGAAACAAGAACACACGCAGGGGACACAAGATTTAACGTGGAAAACCCCTTCCAACACAGAAGGGGAAAAACCACGGGCGCCAGCCAGCAAAACTTCACTATATCGAGAGGTGTTTACAAACGCCGTGGGTTATCTTATAATCTGATAAACCCTAGCCGGCGGCTTACAAGATGTATATATAGGCGGTGCCAACGATCCGTACCGTACCGCGGGGCTGCCGCCCCCGCACCCCCTTCGCGAGCGTCCCGCGAGGCACGACGTATGGGCTAACTTCTGATTCCGCTACGCTTCGGCCCAAGCCTCCGGCGACGGGCCTCCGCTCGTCAGAAGTTATCCTCCCTTTAGTATATGAATTTGGATCACAATACAACACATCTAAGCTCTGACCACCAGATCAACTTTAGTTTGAGCCATAGGCACAGCGCGGTGACACATCCTGATCAGCGGACGGAGGATGACTGAGGCGGCTGGCTATGAAGCAGGCGTATTTGGGTCTGGAACGCGAGGGTGAAGGGTTCGAAGGGGAAGACGATCAAGATGGGCTGTGATGGCGTGTAAGACACTGTCCGTTGGGAACCCCAAGAGGAAGGTGTGATGCGTACAGCGACAAGTTTTCCCTCAGTAAGAAACCAAGGTTATCGAACCAGTAGGAGTCAAGGAACCGGTGGCGAAGTGTAGTGCGGCGCAACACCAGGGATTCCGGCGCCAACGTGGAACCTGCACAACACAATCAAAGTACTTTGCCACGTAACAGTGAGGTTGTCAATCTCACCGGCTTGCTGTAAACAAAGGATTAGATGTATAGTGTGGAAGATGATATTTGTTTGCGAAGAACAGTAAAGAATAAGTATTGCAGTAGATTGTATTTCAGATGTAAAGAATGGACCGGGGTCCACAGTTCACTAGTGGTGTCTCTCCCATAAGATAAATAGCATGTTGGGTGAACAAATTACAATTGGGCAATTGACAAATAAAGAAGGCATAACAATGCACATACATATATCATGATGAGTACTATGAGATTTAATCGGGGCATTACGACAAAGTACATAGACCGCTATCCAAGCATGCATCTATGCCTAAAAAGTCCACCTTCGAGGTTATCATCCGAACCCCTTCCAAGTATTAAGTTGCAAACAACGGACAATTGCATTAAGTATGGTGCGTAATGTAATCAACACAAATATCCTTAGACAAAGCATTGATGTTTTATCCCTAGTGGCAACAAGCACATCCACAACCTTAGAACTTTTCTCGTCATCGTCCCGCATTCAATGGAGGCATGAACCCACTATCGAGCATAAATACTCCCTCTTGGAGTTACAAGTATCAACTTGGCCGAGCCTCTACTAGCAACGGAGAGCATGCAAGAACATAAACAACATATATGATAGATTGATAATCAACTTGACATGATATTCAATATTCATCGGATCCCAACAAACACAACATGTAGCATTACAAATAGATGATCTTGATCATGATAGGCAGCTCACAAGATCTAACATGATAGCACAATGAGGAGAAGACAACCATCTAGCTACTGCTATGGACCCATAGTCCGAGGGTGAACTACTCACACATCGATCCGGAGGCGATCATGGTGATGAAGAGACCTCCGGGAGATGATTCCCCTCTCCGGCAGGGTGCCGGAGGCGGTCTCCTGAATCCCCCGAGATGGGATTGGCGGCGGCGGCGTCTCTGGAAAGTTTTCCGTATCGTGGCTCTCGGTACTGGGGTTTTCGCGACGAAGGCTTTAAGTAGGCGGAAGGGCGGAGTCGGAGGGCTGACGGGGGCCCCACACCATAGGGCGGCGCGGCCCCACCCTTGGCCGTGCGGCCCCGTGGTCTGGGCGCCTCGTCGCCCCACTTCGTAACCCTTTCGGTCTTCTGGAATCTTCGTGGAAAAATAAGACCCTGGGCGTTGATTTCGTCCAATTCCGAGAATATTTCCTTTGTAGGATTTCTGAAACCAAAAACAGCAGAAAACAGCAGAATCGGCTCTTCGGCATCTCGTCAATAGGTTAGTGCCGGAAAATGCATAATAATGACATAAAGTGTGTATAAAACATGTGAGTATCATCATAAAAGTAGCATGGAACATAAGAAATTATAGATACGTTTGAGACGTATCAAGCATCCCCAAGCTTAGTTCCTACTCGCCCTCGAGTAGGTAAGCGATAACAAGGATAATTTCTGAAGTGACATGCTATCATAATCTTGATCAATACTATTGTAAAGCATATGAGATGAATGCAGCGATTCGAAGCAATGGTGAAGACAATGAGTAAACAAAAGAATCATATAGCAAAGACTTTTCATGAATAATACTTTCAAGACAAGCATCAATAAGACTTGCATAAGAGTTAACTCATAAAGCAATAAATTCTTAGTAGAAAGCTTTGAAGCAACACAAAGGAAGATATAAGTTTCAGCGGTTGCTTTCAACTTCAACATATTTATCTCATGGATAATTGTCAACACAAAGTAATATAACAAGTGCAATAGGTAAACATGTAAGAATCAATGCAAACAGTTCACACAAGTGTTTGCTTCTAAGATAGAAAGAAGTAGGTGAAACTGACTCAACAATAAAGTAAAAGATAGGCCCTTCGCAGAGGGAAGCATGGATTACTATTTTTGTGCTAGAGCTTTTCATTTTGAAAACATAGAAACAATTTTGTCAACGGTAGTAATAAATCATATGTGTTATGTATAAGATATACTATAAGTTGCAAGCCTCATGCATAGATTACCAATAGTGCTCGCACCTTGTCCTAATTAGCTTGGATTAACATGGATTATCATTGCATAACATATGTTTCAACCAAGTGTCACAAAGGGGTACCTCTATGCCACTTGTACAAAGGTCTAAGGAGAAAGATCGCATTTGATTTCTCGTTTTTGATTATTCTCAACTTAGACATCCATACCGGGACAACATAGACAACAGATAATGGACTCCTCTTTAATGCATAAGCATTCAACAACGAGATAATATTCTCATAAGAGATTGAGGATTGATTGTCCAAACTGAAACTTCCACCATGGATCATGGCTTTAGTTAGCGGCCCAATGTTTTTCTCTAACAATATGCATACTCAAACCATTTGATCATGAAAATCGCCCTTACTTCAGACAAGTGAACATGCATAGCAACTCACATGATATTCAACAAAGGTGTAATAGTTGATGGCGTCCCCAGAAACATGGTTACCGCTCAACAAGCAACTTATTAAGAAATAAGATACATAAGTACATATTCTTCACCACAATAGTTTTTAAGGCTATTTTCCCATGAGCTATATATTGCAAAGACAAAGGATAGAATTTTTAAAGGTAGCACTCAAGTAATTTACTTTGGAATGGCAGAGAAATACCATGTAGTAGGTAGGTATGGTGGACACAAATGGCATAGTTTTTGGCTCAAGGATTTGGATGCACGAGAAGAATTCCTCTCAATACAAGGCTAGACTAGCAAGGTTGTTTGAAGCAAACTCCAGTATAAAACGGTGCAGCAAAGCTTACATATGAACATATTGCAAGCATTATAAGACTTTACATCGTCTCCTTGTTGTTCAAACACCTTAACCGAGAAAATATCTAGACTCTAGAGACCAATCATGCAAACCAAATTTTAACAAGCTCTATGTAGTTCTTCATTAATGGGTGCAAAGTACATGATGCAAGAGCTTAAACATGATCTATATGAGCACAACAATTGCCAAGTATCAAATTATTCAGGACATTATACCAATTACCACATGCAGCATTTTCTGTTTCCAGCCATATAACAATGAACGAAGCAGTTTCAACCTTCGCCATGAACATTAAAAGTAAAGCTAAGAACATATGTGTTCATACCAAACAGCAGAGCGTGTCTCTCTCCCAAACAAAGAATGCTAGGATCCAATTTTATTCAAACAAAAACAAAAACAAAAACAAACAGACGCTCCAAGTAAAGCACATAAGATGTGACGGAATAAAAATATAGTTTCACTAGAGGTGACCTGATAAGTTGTCGATGAAGAAGGGATGCCTTGGGCATCCCCAAGCTTAGATGCTTGAGTCTTCTTAAAATATACATGGATGAACCACGGGGGCATCCCCAAGTTTAGACTTTTCACTCTTCTTGATCATATTGTATCATCCTCCTCTCTTGACCCTTGAAAACTTCCTCCACACCAAACTCAAAACAAACTCATTAGAGGGTTAGTGCATAATTGAAAATTCATATATTCAGAGGTGACATAATCATTCTTAAAATTTCTGGACATTGCACAAAGCTACTGAAAGTTAATGGAACAAAGAAATCCATCAAACATAGCAAAACAGGCAATGCGAAATAAAAGCCAGAATCTGTCAAAACAGAACAGTCCGTAAAGACGAATTTTTCAGGGGCACTTAACTTGCTCAGATGAAAATGCCCAAATTGAATGAAAGTTGTGTACATATCTGAGGATCACGCACGTAAATTGGCAGATTTTTCTAAATTTCCTACAGAAGGGGCTGCTCAATTTCGTGACAGCAAGAAATCTGTTTCTGCGCAGTAATCCAAATCTAGTATTGACTTTACTATCAAAGACTTTACCTGGTACAACAATGCAATAAAATAAAGATAAGGAGAAGTCGCTACAGTAGTAACAACTTCCAAGACTCAAATATAAAACAAAGTGCAGAAGTAAAATAATGGGTTGTCTCCCATAAGCGCTTTTCTTTAACGCCTTTCAGCTAGGCGCAGAAAGTGTGAATCAAGTATTATCAAGAGATGAAGCACCAACAGAGGGGTTTGGAGTTTTCTCAACTATGCATTGTATCTTATCGATGTAAGTTTCAGAGGCTCCTTTTTCATTACTCTTAGGCTTGATATTCTCAACAAACAAATTTTCAGGAACAAGCCCACCATAGTTATTTTCTAGAGCTTCATGCATTCCTAGGAGCTTACTAGGTATCGGTACTTTAATCTCCCCACCATCATTAATATTATTAGTTTACTTTAGTCTATCCATGTCCATCTTTTCAAGTGTTCTTGCAAAGTCGGTATAAAAGCCAAGCCTCTTATGCTTAATAAAAACTTTTCTAGCTTCTTTAGCTATATCACCAAATTCTCTAAGAAGGACATCTAAAACAAAATCTCTCTTTTCTCCCCTTTCCATATCAGAGAGTGTAAGAAAGATATGTTGAATTATAGGATTAAGATTAACGAATCTAGTTTCCAACATGCGTACTAAAGAGGCAACAACAATTTCATAGGTGGGAGCAAGTTCTACCAAGTGTCTATCTTCAAAATCTTCAGCTGTACTAACATGAGTGAAAAAATCTTCTATATTATCTCTTCCAATGATAGACCCTCGTCCTACCGGCATGTATTTTAGAGTGTATTTAGGAGGAAACATGATGAAATAAACAAAAGGTAAATAAAGTAAATGCAAGTAACTAATTTTTTTGTGTTTTTAATATGGAGAACAAGACAGTAAATAAATTAAATGTAGCAACTAATTTTTTTGTATTTTTGATATAAGAGCAAACAAAGCAGTAAATAAAATAAAGTAAAGCAAGACAAAAACAAAGTAAAGAGATTGGATGTGGGAGACTCCCCTTGCAGTGTGTCTTGATCTCCCCGGCAAAGGCGCCAGAAAACTGTCTTGATGGCGTGTAAGACACACGTCCGTTGGGAACCCCAAGAGGAAGGTGTGATGCGTACAGCGACAAGTTTTCCCTCAGTAAGAAACCTAGGTTATCGAACCAGTAGGAGTCAAGGAACACGTGAAGGTTGTTGGTGGCGGAGTGTAGTGCGGTGCAACACCAGGGATTTCGGCGCTAACGTGGAATCTGCACAACACAATCAAAGTACTTTGCCCAAACGTAACAGTGAGATTGTCAATCTCACCGGCTTGCTGTAAACAAAGGATTAGATGTATAGTGTGGAAGATGATATTTGTTTGCGAAGAACAGTAAAGAACAAGTATTGCAGTAGATTGTATTTCAGATGTAAAGAATGGACCGGGGTCCACAGTTCACTAGTGGTGTCTCTCCCATAAGATAAATAGCATGTTGGGTGAACAAATTACAGTTGGGCAATTGACAAATAAAGAAGGCATAACAATGCACATACATATATCATGATGAGTACTATGAGATTTAATCGGGGCATTACGACAAAGTACATAGACCGCTATCCGGCATGCATCTATGCCTAAAAAGTCCACCTTCGGAGTTATCATCCGAACCCCTTCCGGTATTAAGTTGCAAACAACAGACAATTGCATTAAGTATGGTGCGTAATGTAATCAACACAAATATCCTTAGACAAAGCATTGATGTTTTATCCCTAGTGGCAACGAGCACATCCACAACCTTAGAACTTTACGTCACCTGTCCCGGATTCAATGGAGGCATGAACCCACTATCGAGCATAAATACTCCCTCTTGGAGTTACAAGTATCAACTTGGCCGAGCCTCTACTAGCAACGGAGAGCATGCAAGAACATAAACAACATATATGATAGATTGATAATCAACTTGACATAGTATTCAATATTCATCGGATCACAACAAACACAACATGTAGCATTACAAATAGATGATCTTGATCATGATAGGCAGCTACAAGATCTAACATGATAGCACAATGAGGAGAAGACAACCATCTAGCTACTGCTATGGACCCATGGTCCAGGGGTGAACTACTCACATATCGATCCGGAGGCGATCATGGTGATGAAGAGACCTCCGGGAGATGATTCCCCTCTCCGGCAGGGTGCCGGAGGCGATCTCCTGAATCCCCCGAGATGGGATTGGCGGCGGCGGCATCTCTGGAAGGTTTTCCGTATCGTGGCTCTCGGTACTGGGGTTTTTCACGATGAAGGCTTTAAGTAGGCGGAAGGGCGGAGTCGAAGGGCTGACGGGGGCCCCACACCATAGGGCGGCGCGACCCCACCCTTGGCCGCGCGACCCTGTGGTCTGGGCGCCTCGTCGCCCCACTTCGTAACAATTTCGGTCTTCTGGAATCTTCGTGGAAAAATAAGACCCTGGACGTTGATTTCGTCCAATTCCAAGAATATTTCCTTTGTAGGATTTCTGAAACCAAAAACAGCAGAAAACAACAACTGGCTCTTCGGCATCTCGTCAATAGGTTAGTGCCGGAAAATGCATAATAATGACATAAAGTGTGTATAAAACATGTGAGTATCATCATAAAAGTAGCATGGAACATAAAAAGTTATAGATACGTTTGAGACGTATCAGGCTGATGCGGAGCACAAGATTTAAAGGGGGAAATCAGCCTGTGCTCTTCGTATGCCCTCCACCAGTTTCTTGTGCAGATGTTTCTCGTGAAAATTATGAAGATTTAATAGAGAGCGCCCGTCGATGTGAATGGGAGGACGAAGCATCAATAAAGTTTGGTGGTTGCTTATGAGAATTGAGGGGAAATAATGACGGTCCCACGTCGGTAAACCCACGTATGGGCCCACGTCGGTAAACCCACGCATGGAGAATTTTTTCTTGCCGGAATGAGTGAGGCTAGTCATAATGGGGAGTAACATATAGTAGTGTCATATGCATGACAGTACTCTATGTTACTACATTCATAATGCATAGTAACTTAGATGTAGTATCATGCATGAGTGTATTAATTAGCTTGTAGACTCATTCTATCTTGAAAAATGTGATGTTATGGTAACATAGTTAGTTACCACAATCATCTCTTTCTTTATTTAATATCATGCCATGTCATCAATTTGCCTAGTTGGCAATGCATGTAGCTCTATGTTACTAGCTTAGTTACTCCCACTATGAGTAGTCTGAGGGACGAAGCGAGGCACGACGCTACCGTCGGAAGATGCTACCGCGCGAGACAAAGGGGTGACGTGGCTTCGTGAGATGCTAGAAAAATTAGTTAGTGTGGGCTTCCTGTTTAACGATAGAAGATTTTCAAAATTATCCAATGGCTGGAATTACATGACGACCGATCCAAAAACCCACTTTAGATCAGGACTTTCCCAGATTATGTAATAAATAATTGCTCTTAAAATCCGGGTTATTACAGAAGTATCAAATATATGAATAATAAAAGAACGTACCCAGTGCTGAGAACTCCCGTACTGTACGGGGTCTGGGGAAGGTGTTAGTGGCAAGCCTTACCCTCACAAAGTGCAATGTAAGGAGACCGCGACTCGAACCTGGGACCCCTAAGTCACAGGCGGTGAGGCTCTACAGCTACACCAGGCCCGCCCTTCAAATATATGAATAAAACATCTTTATTATTATCTCTAGAACATATTTTTTTCTTCATTTCCCTACCAGGCTCAAAATCAGCACCATGTATTTTGGTTCTTATTCGCTTATATTGTTTTTTTGACAAAAAATATATTACTATCATAGAGATACCAATTACACACAGCCTCTACAACAACGCATTGCCCTAGCGGCATTACGGATGCATACAGCAAAAAAAAATACCAAAAAAAAAGTTCCGCTACAATGATCTAATCATTTAAAACACCAGCACTAACACTACCAAGACTAGTTGAATGCCCGTGCGTTGCTATGGTCCATCAATATTTTTCCCTATCCGCACATGTAGATTTGATGTACGATTAATTGGTACCTAGTATCGATTCAACTTTCTTAAAGTATACACAAGTATTCATCTCTTATTAACTATGATCTACTCTCTGACGCATTTCGTATCTCAATTTTCTCATACAATGCCATGATTGTATGTTGTGTAAAACTTTGTGATCTTTGAACAACTTTATATATTCCATAAAATTTTGGTGTGTAAAACTACTTGGACGCCGATATGAAAAATGATCTTTTGGTTCTTATAGATATAATCATATTGTTAATAGAACTGCGATAATTGTGTGACTGTTCAACTGAATTCGGTGATATTGCATTGTCCTGGTCTACCTGGCCTATCATGTTATTGAGATCATGAAGTGCATCACCATCTAGAAGGTCGAATGTCCCTTGCTTAGTTTCTGGAATTCATCGTAAAAGGCAACATAAATATTGACGATGAAGTACATGTGTGAAAACCTTAAGAACCAAGCTAGCACGTGTGAGCGCCATGTATATACATAGACAATTCAGATGCATGCCACAACTCAAAAAAAAATAGTGAGATATGTACCAATATGCAATGACAACGACATCAACATGTCGAATTTATGGTTGTAGTTCTTGAAAACCTCCTACGCCACGTAGTATTATAGTAACATCTCACATGCATGAACCAACATGTTTTGATCATATGAGACACAATGTGAAAGGGGTGATGGATAGTTCTGGATTGATGTATATATTACCTTTTCGGATGCACATGGAAAGACCGAACCACCAAAGTCAATAATCTTAAGTGGTGTGTCATCCTCGTCTCCTCTTCTCCTTGTTGATAAATATGAACTTAATTCTCATCTTTGAGGTCCTAGTCCATATGATGAACTCCAAATGGTAGGATTGTATGACGGCAGCAAAGAATCGGGCCAGCTCAATGGGAAGATTATGATTCATTTACATAAGAACTCTGTTTATGGAAATGATGGACGTGAGATCTGATACTATATGCAGCAACCTAAATAATATATCTTTTCCAATATTCAAAATAATGCAATTATGCAAAGGGTAAAAATCTACAGTGGAGTACAATGAAATAAAGTCAATCATCAATCAATCAATTTAGTGAGTACCTCTCTAAGAAATACCAGGCCACAGTTCCAACTTATGACTGCCTAACTGACTGAGCATGATTGCCATGTCCATCCCTTGAGTCGTTGTCGCCATAGCAAATTCATAAGGACATTTCTTGGAGTACCCAATCTTGCAAGTCTTCTTCACTTTTGCCATGCATATTTTTAACTCCTCGCAGCATTTGATTCAAATCAGACCTAAATGAATTTACACAACAAAATAGAGCCATTGCATGTATTCAGCATGCAGTGATGCAGATCTTCAAATCTTCAGAAGAATTTCTATTTGTCATGGAACTGATGCAGATATCTGAAGCAAAAAATGTTGGGATGACACTAATTGATCTGTCTAGGAGTATCAAAGCACGCTCACCACCATCCAATCCTGTAAATTAATATCTTAAACCATTTACCATCGAGCAAGAGATGGAAGAAAACCTCACTTCATATAGGTATACTTGCGGCGAAATAGTTGTGCAATTACCAAATTGACAAAGCATAGCAGAAATCGTGTGGATTTTCATATTTACATTTCCACCATAATTTTACATTTCCACCATAATCGTGTGGATGCCATTTTAAAGGGGTCAATATATAAATACCTTTGTTGTCAACGCTAGTCGTGGTTGCAGCAGCGTGCGTATAGGGATCCTCCTCCTCCTCGCATCCGCTCCACTCGCGGGGAAGACCGTCCGAGGCGACGCGAGAGCTCAGGCGGCCAGTTGTCCTTCGCAGGGTCTTCGGCGGCCGGTAGGGTGCTCTGAGGCAGGATTCATAATGGTGGCGTGCTGGCAGTCCCCGATCTGGCCTGGCGGCAGTGGGAGTGCAGGGCGGTGGTAGCAACGGGGCTATAGGGCGGATTAATTAGCCCAGTAGATGTGCGTGTAATCTCCTATTTTTTTGGAGATCTGCGCGTAATCCCTGAACTGTTGGGTTTGCGTGATTCTATTTTCAATCTTGCCTTTTGAGTCTATGAAAGTTGTATCTCGGATGTTTTTAATGACCACCAATCTGCGAGCTAGAGTAAAGAACCGATGCATGCAAGATGGAAACCACCCAATATTTCTTTCCTTACGCGCCAGAGAAAGAAAAGGTTAAGATATTAACTATTAGACTTTTTTGAGAGCAAGACATTGTGGCAATCGTTCAATTTTTTTGGCATGTATTTTAATGCCCGCGCAGGAGTGAGATTTGTTTCCTAATTAGATCAGAAAAACCGGAGACCGTTAGATAAGATTGGACGGACACGATGCTTCCAATGACGACCATCAAACGCTTTGAGTGTCAAACGACCAACTCTAATTTAATAGTAAAGATTATTAGACTTTTTTGAGAGCAAGACATTGTGGCAATCGTTCAATTTTTTTTGGCATGTATTTTAATGCCCGCGCAGGCGTGAGATTTGTTTCCTAATTAGATTAGAAAAACCGGAAACCGTTAGATAAGATTGGACGGACACGATGCTTCCAATGACGACCATCAAACGTGTTGAGTGTCAAAGGACCAACTCCAATTTAATAGTAAAGATTATTAGACTTTTTTGAGAGCAAGACATTGTGGCAATCGTTCAATTTTTTTGGCATGTATTTTAATGCCCGCGCAGGCGTGAGATTTGTTTCCTAATTAGATTAGAAAAACCGAAGACCGTTAGATAAGATTGGATGGACACGATGCTTCCAATGACGACCATCAAACGCGTTGAGTGTCAAACGACCAACTCCAATTTAATAGTAAAGACTCGCTTATATTTATGTAGACTCGCCCTAATGACAACGATGACTCAGATTCTTTATTGCCAAATTCCACCGCTTGGGGAAGTCAATTTATTGTAGGGTGGGTGCCAACCTGAGTCGCACGACACATCAGCTGAAATAGCCGGCGCAAGAGCAATTAACAGAAGTCGGCAGGTCAGACCCAGGCCTAGGCGGTCTGGTTTTGAGCAAAGGGTTCTGTTCGAAGAAGTTCGTCGGCCGGACCTCGAACCAGCCGCTCACCTTCGGCATGATTGGGAAGTCATCCTGGCACGGTATGTGGTGGATGCCCACCGTGTACCACAGCACGATGTCCTCGTTCCGTACCCCCCTGTTCCTCCCGCTCCACACGGCCAGGCCGTCGTCGCCGGTGCTCTGGTCGGCGTACAGCCCGGTCGCCCACTTCTCGTCCCTCTTGTACGGCGTCACCCACACCTGCTTCTTGCTATAGCTCGCTCGCCGCTGTGGGTAGTCGTCGTCGTCCAGCACCGATGCCGCCGTCGCGCCACCAACGGCGACACGGTACCCGACCTCGTTGCCCATCCTGGTTTTCTTGTTCGGGTTGACGATCAGAAGGTCCGCCGCCGCCACGTTCACGTCCACCTGCGCATCTGCCTCGGTCTCGGCCACCTCCCGGCGCACAGTCCAGTAGCTTTTCCGTGGCGTGTTGGTGTTGGTGTTGCGCTTGGTGGTGATGACGTTCTTGACGAATGAGTTGTTGGTGCCGTCCACGTCGAGGTCCAGGTAGTAAGTGACGTAATGGTCATGGTAGACGCCAATGGTGTTCTCCGCGAGCAGCGTGCCGTGCGCGTCCTGCTTGATCTGGTCAGCGTGCGTGTAGTCCGTCCCTTTCACCTCTAAGAGACCTGTCATAGATACCTGCAAACCCAGCGTATCAAACCCACATTCTGCTGTTTTACTGGTATGATCTCTTGTGCACATTTACTGCTGTTCCTGTGATTGTCGATTTGATAAGCTTCGAATCCAAGAGATGAAATGATTCATGCATACCACGAATTTAATGGAGCCGCTTGGCTTGAATTCCCAGTCCAATATGTAGTCGTAGTTCCCGCTGGACACCACCATCCTCGCCACCAAGCTCGCGTCAGGCCGGGTCTCCGTGATCTGCATCAACCGACCAAAGCACATCATGCGCGTGGAGCGGAAATGCACAAATCGAGCAGGGCCGGGTGATTGATTGGTTACCAGTCGGTCGGCGAAGCCGGCCTCGGTGTGGCGCCATGCGATGTCGCCGGCATACCGCTCGAAGACACAGATCATGTTCTTGTTCTCGACGGGCTTGCCGTCCTGGCCGGCGTAGTAGCCGTCGAGGTAGGCGGCGTTGGCCGGGCAGTCGGCTCCAGGCTGGAGAGGGAAGGTCGTGACCCCCAGGCCGTACTCGCCGGCATCCATGAACGTGCGGTCGTACCACTCCTCTGCTGGGTCCATGTACGGCACGAAGATTTCTGACACAAACCCGCGGTAGAGCACCCGCCGCCGCGCGCCGGCCTCCGCGTCGTGGATTGAGGCTAGTGAGATGACTATGCCGGCGCGCATGTCAAAGCCCACATGAAACTCCCAGTTTGCCCACCTGTGGTATTTGCAAAGGGTGTTACTGAGAACTAATGTCCTTCTTATTCAGATAATGTTATTAAATCATCTGAAGCAACGCCTAACTCTTTTGTAGTCGCAACTTTGTTTGGAACTGAAAAAAATCTCAGTTTCAATTCTACTTGTAACTGAAAAAATCAGTTACAACCTAACTTGCAAGTCATAAACACGAATCACAATGCAATCAAACAGTGTACAACTTAACTGAGCATTAACTTAGTTCTCGGCAAACTAGCAAAGCCCACTTGCAAGTATGTGCATGCATTAAGCAAACAAAATTTTAATCATTAAGCTTCTTTGCAAAATATAGAATTAAAATGTTTTATCTTTTAAACCGTTAAACCATGATTACGATGATTTGCATTTACTGTATATGTTCTCCCTAGGAGATTTTCGGAACTTCAACAATATATACTCTCTAAATATACCAAATTTATAAAATTACAAACACTTATGCTAAAACTAACATGTCGTACTTGTTATAAAATAGCTTAGCGACTTATATGTTACTGCCTACCAATAAAAGAGCACGCAATAAATGTAGAAAAGCACATAAGTGAAACAAAGATTTGAAATCATTGCTAATATCTATCCTATGGACAAAAGGATTATGAATCGGGCCAACGTTTTGAGCTACTCCCCGCTCCTGGTTTATCAGAATTGCATGTATCTCTAGGTTTATAATCTAACCAACCTAATGTGATGTATATATATATATATATAAGATAGTATATCATTAAAAATTTAGATGTTATTCTAATTTTATAATTTTTATGTTACATAGTTTACATTAAATTGGTTAAATTTTCAATCTAGCGATACACACAGGACCTATAAACTGGGACACATGGAGTACAAAACATTTTCATCTGTGAAATCAGATTGAATTGTATCGATGTCATCATTTTCCTTAGTGCATCTAGCATCATTATTTCTACACATGAGAGCGCGATTTTGCATAGTAATCAACCCATGCATGTACCCGGAAATTATTCTCTTGCACAAAGGCCCCATCCAAAGGTGGGACACCAAGCTTGAAAATAAATAAGTGACATGTGCCAAATATATTTCTCATAAAATTGATCTACCTAACCCTTGTCCCCTTTTTTCTCCCTGACTAACCAAACTAACACTTCATCCTCTCTTGAATTGTCACCGCGGTCCTTCGCCTTCTTGTTCCACATCGCCACCTAGTACCCTCCACTAACCTTGTACACATGAGAATCACTGACCCATTATATTTCTCTTCCCAAGATGTCGCGATATCTAGTATCAAATTGGAACACCATTGCCCCAATCACACGTTCTTTTGAGCACATAGGGCGTCTGTTAGCCTTCAATGGCGGTGAGTTTCACCGTTCTATATCATTGCCTTCGCCATCAAGGTTGGGTGAGTTCGTTGCCATCAAGGTTAGCAACTAACCAACCCTTTCCCTAGTGTACCCACCTCACACCACTACAACACACACCCTCCCCCTGCTATACCACCGAGTGTTCGCTCCCTAAGAGCAAAAATGAACACATGTAATATACTATTTTCTTATTTATAATTCAGTAAAGGAAATGCTTCGTTTGAACCTGTTCATTAATGGCCTAATTTGAACGAACATGTTTTTATATGAACATGAGAGCACACATCTTCTCTACTTTCTCACTTGGATCTATGTCATGCTCATCTCTCTACGGGATTTCATCAACCTCAAGCTCTTAGGATGAGGATGACCAGGCTGGATATGGCATGGCCAAGCACTGCTGACCGACGCTTGCTTGTGAAACCCCTGTCAGTTGTCAAACACCAAGCAATTGCATAGTTTCTAATTGAATCCCCGAGAGTCCAAACTGACGGCGCTTAATAAAGCCGCAGGTGGTGATGCACATCACTAATGAATGCCTTAGTGCAAGGTCGGGTAACTTGGTCGGTTTTTTATGTTTCATACAAGGTTTGTACCCTTTTATAATACGTTTTAGAAAACCTAATTTGTCTGCCAAAACTGTCATCTTATAAAAAGAAATGGAGGTATTAGTTGTGACCTAGCCTTGCACTCCACTCCTATACGCTTACTTTTCTTCGTAGCATTGTGAAGAAGATATGGTTTGTTCTTTTTTATATGGATATGGAGGTGCCTATTTGTGAGCTGACTTAGAGCATCTCCACCGGCGCCCCCCAAATAGTCGCCGACAGAGGCGCCGGTACTTTCGTATGGGGGACACCAACACTGCATCCTCTATTTGGGGGAGCTGTTCCCACACCGCGGCGCTCCAAACCGGCAGCCCCGATAGATGATTTGAATTAAAATCACATATAAAAGCATAGAAAATTGAATAAAGAGAGGAAACATTCCACAAACTAATACATAGTTGGGAACTTGGTTTACACGAAGATATAATTTGGAACATGGTTTTCCACAAACTAATACATAGTTTGAACCATGGTTGACACAAATATAAAACATTGAAAAATAACGAAACCTAACTAGTGTTGGCATCGCAGGTTTCATGTGTTCGCTGCCAAGAAAGAACACTCTCAGGCACTCCCAGTCACCCAAACTGGAAAATCCAGCTGCTGACGGTGCCCCTGTTGGTTCTTTCGAGGAAGAACATCCAAAAACATGCGTGCCTATTTTCGCTGCGAAGAAACAACACTCAGTCGTTGTCCTCCTTGGCGATGTCGCCGTGGTAGTGCCAGCGGCAGCGCGTCTCGTCGAACACCTTGACGCTCATGTCCCCCTCGCCAAGGTAGGAGAACATGAGCACGAAGCCGGCTTCGAGGCGGTGGTAGCGCACGAACTTCTCCCAGCCGATGAGGAGGTATATCCTGCCGCGTGCATCGTAGATCACGTCCATAATCCACCAGAAGCAGCCGCAAGAGGCATCCTGCAGATGCAGCGAGCCCGGCTCATCGCCGGCGACGAAATCGGCAAACGTGTTCGGCAGCCTCTGGATGCCGTGTGGGTCGCCCATGAGGACGACGACGAACTCGAACAATACTCGCTGCTCCTCCTCCTACAGGTCCGACGATGAAGATGACAGCATCGCAGGCGATGGTGAGCGTGCAGCTCTGCCGCGGCCGCGGCCACGACCACGGCCTCGACCAGACATGGCGTAGTCTCTTCAGATGGTGGCGGCTAGGGTTTGTGTGGGAGGGACGATGCGCGAGCGCCCTTTTTATAGGCCAGAGGGAGGCAGGGGAGCGGTGGCGCTCATTAACGCCAGCACGGAGAGCTAGGCGCGACGGGACGGTTCGTTGCGCGTCTGCGGAAACTGCATCGCCGATGCGCGCCAGTAACTCCCGTCGCGAGGTAGGCGACGGCTAGGTTAAAATTCAATGTGTCGCTGACGCGTGGGCCCCGCCACTCCCCGTTGGCGTCGACTTTTGGGATGTGTGGCTGACAGGCGGCTCCCACGCCCAAAATTTTCAGCCTCGCGAGGCGCCGGCGCGCCCGATTCACGCCCTTGGCCAAGGGGCCGGCACGGGGTTGCCGGCGTTTCTATTGGGCTCGAAAAATAGCCGGCGCCATTTGGGTCGCGCCGGTATGAGCCCATTTTCGCTCCCGGCCCGTAAATCGCTATCGGGACTGCTATAGAACGCGCCGGTGGAGATGCTCTTACAACTTGTTATTTCCAACTCAACAACCCTCAGCGTTGATTTCTACCAAAACAAAATTAATTCACATAATTTTACTTGTTGGTGCCAATTTTTCGTACTTTGAAAATTCTAATGCACTTGCGCTCTATCTCTCAACATTTGCGCGACTTAATCCTGTCAAATCCATGTGTCTATTTCCTGACCAAAGACACATCGCAAAATTGCTCTATGTGTAAATTCACCGTACGTGGCATCTCAGCAAAGGGTGGTCAAAAAAGATTTGACTGGTTTACCCGATTTCAGCTAGTTCATGAACTGGATGGGAAGTTATCTTTGTTTCGCCTTCTTTGGTCCCATCTCGACAAGGCATCAGCTATCTTGAATTATTTTATCGGATTTGCTAGTTCTCATATAGCTGAGAACTAAGTTCGTGCTTAGTTTAGTCTTACACCGTTTAATTGCATCATGATTTATGCCTATGAGTTGTTTTTCTTTTCTGTTGCATGTGGAGTTGCAACCAAGATTTTTTAGTGGGGATACACCTAATTTTTTTTCAAACGATTAGATTTGCCTCGTGATGGCTGCTAGTCATACAACTGAAATTTAATTGACATCATCTGATCGAGAACGAACTTAGTTCTCGGTCAACTGAGAAATAATCACACTATAGAGGGATGACTGTGTAGTGGGCGTTCAGAGAGTAGGTGGTCGGTGTGTTCAAGCGGAATGATGATTCGTGAAATGTAAGTACAAATTAACACGACGCATTTTTGGTTTGTTGGTAAACCAGTCATATCTTTTTGTGATTCAAAAGAAAGGGTGTATATGTATTAACAGTCCATGCAGTAAAACGGGGTAAGTGTTTTTACCTGACCAAGTGGCCGTCAATGTGGAAGCCCCTGCCCTCCGGCTGCAACGCCACGCCGGGAGCCGCCGTATAAACCTTGGCGGTCCGGTAGTCCGTCCCCTCGGCCTTGGGCACCGGGTAGACCACCCTGTCCTTGTACTCGACAATAGCCATCCGGTCGAGGTCCACCACTAGCGTCACGCCCTCGACCGGCCGCGCGTAGAAGTTGGGCGTCGCGCCAGCAACGAAACACACAAGCTTCACCACCCTTTTCTGCACCTTCCCATCCCACTCCGAGGGACCGGTGTCGCCGAACCACCCGACGGTGGAGACGGGGCAGAGGACGTCGTCCATGTCCAAGCCACGCCGGCGCATGGACTCCACGAACGGTGCGTGCCTGAACGGCAGCGCCTCCGCCGCGAACTGCTCTTCCGACGTGTGAATCGGAAACCCCGCACCGTGGTGGACGGAGTGCGAGAGAACGGTGGCCGCATTGGTGTCGGTGATGTCGACACGGAGCTCGTGCGACTGGCCGCCGGCACGGGTGATGACGAACGCGTGGCGCGGCAGGGCAGCGCGGGAAGAGGAAGAGCGTGCCTCGGCGTAGGATAGGACGTCCGTCTTGTCAGGCTCGTCCAGACCGACGTAGTGGAAGGTGAGCGGGCGGGCGCGGACGAGCGGTGAGGCGAGCACGGCCGTACGAACGGCGATGAGCTCTGCGGGAGAGAGGGGGTCGAGTGGGTGTGGATGAGTGGATGCTGCTGTAGTCAGGGTGGAGAGCACTGCCAAGATGAGAGGAAACATTGCGAGCAAGGAGCAGCAGGCAACAACAACTTGCCTCTCGTCGCGAGCTGAGGTCGAATTATGAAGTGACGAGACGGATTATATAGGCAACCTACCTAAGTGATGGGAAGGATCACGTTTGCACTTAGCTCCTCAAGGACTGGGAAATCACCACACGGTACACTACAGTACAGCTGTCCGATCAAGCCAGAGGCCCAGAGTACATAAGAATAAAAATAAAGCTCTTTTTTTCCTAAAAGAAGAATAAAGCTTATATGCTTGAAGCACCAAACAAATCTTATCCTAATTCGAATGCGGCAAAAGATGCTACAAAGGGAGCACATATTCCTGAAGTTAACTGCGCATAACCGATAAGAATAAAGCTATCAGATGCTTGTAACCGCCAAACGGGGCTCACTCCCTTGCCCTCCTTCAACAGAATCTATTTTTTTGAAGAAATGCATGGACCCCGGGTTATGTGAATCGTTTTTCATAATATTCCGCACAATCTCTTAGCTCTCTATTGAGGGCATCTCCAACGGAGCGACGGGGTAAACATACGATGAACGACCGTTTGCGTCCGTACGGTCAAAAAATGCGCCTACACCCTGCTCCAGCAGGGCGACGCATTATGACCGGGCCATCCGCGGAGACGCAAACGTGGCCCAAATATGCGGCACGTTTTCCTCTCCGCGGAGGCTGCGCGGTCGCGCCGAACACCCTCCTTTTCTTACCTGGTTCCGCACGTCAGTGACAGCGAAATCGACCGCGTGGATTTGCTTCATTTTCCTCTTCTTTGCTGCCCTAGTGCGACGTCCGGCCTCACCGCGCACGACCTGTTCGGTCAATTCCACCGGTAGGTTTCTTACTCATCTTTTGGGTGCTATTGTGGGCGACCATTGATCCACAGTTTCTACCCACGCAGATGGACATGTGGAAGATGTTGGACAAGTTATGCGCTGAGGTCATTGACTCCTCTTCCGACGAAGAGTCCAATCACACGACGCAGACCATGTGTAACATCCCAAATTTCAAATAAAGGAAGAAGAACAATTCCAAGTATCCAAAATTCAGAACCAACAAAAAACTTCTACTTTGCATATAGTACCCTGCATAGGACTTGTGCATTTTGAGTGATATGCCATGATGATTGTTACTTTGTGTATTTGATGAACTCCAAAACCCTAGAGTGATCAAGTGATCATCATAAATCAAATCCATCAAAAAGAGAAAGAAATCAAATTTTATAAAAACCCTAAGAACCCTAACATATGGTCTATGTCATTTTTGTAAATTTGATCCTAGACCCATTTGATCTTCACCAATAGTTGTAGGATGTTATTAAAGTGTAATTACAACTTTGAGAATCAAAGTTTTACCTTTAAAACCAAATTCAAATTTGAAAATATGATCACATGAGATAATGGTCATTTCTGACTTTTATAGTCTGGTCACCACTTTGAGCCTCTCTATTTCAAAATTTCTAAACTAAACAAATCCAACTCTTGGCATGTCATCCAAGTACACAACAAGGTGAACAACTTTTGTAAAGATCATCTTACCAAAATCTTTCTGGATCAAGAGATAGGAGCAAGCAAAGATGAGACTTTGAAACAGATTCAACAATCTCCATTTTCAAAATGTGATCAAATCCTGCCCAAACACTTGACCACTCACATTGACCCTAGCCATGCACCACGGGACCTACCCTACACCAAGCCCATGCCAAGGAAGCCCCATGGACACGGCCAGACCATGGCGTGGCCATGGCCATGCCGGTCCACGTTCGCACCTCGACATGCCTCCCCTCTCTTCTCTCCACGGCAGCCCTCACCACCATGTCCAGTAGCTAGCCCTTGATCTCCTGGATTCACCCGTACGCGCCGTTGATCGCGAGGACGACGACAAGACCCGGACGACGCGCGCCCAGGTACGCCCAGGTACGCCGCGAGCGGCATGGGCGACGTCACTGGCGCACGGACGCGCGCGACACGGCCACGCGGCGCTCGCCAAATCTCGCCGTACCCCGACCATATCCGCGCACCCTGGTACCCTCCTCGCCACGCGGAGCTCGCCGGACACGCTCGCGTCATGCCTTGGCGACCACGGCCGCCGGAGAGGACGAACGCGCCCGCCACGGCCGCGACAGTACACACGCCCGCCCGACCACCGTACGCCACCATTTACCGCGCCGCTGATGCTTCGAGGACCATGGTGACGTCGTGAACACGACCCCGTCGTCGCCTAGCCCTCTAGCTCACCGGAGCGGCCGCGCCCTTGTCGACTTGCCACGGCACCCACGGCACCCTCACGCGCCTATAAAAGGAGGCCTCCCCTCGACGATCCAAGCACACCACCATGACCACCTCTCACCACCGCTTCTCCTAGCACCGTTAGCCACCTCAATCGTCGCCGGAGCAAGCTCAATCGGAAGATCGGAGCCGCGGAAGCTCTGCAGCAATCGCCGTCGATCCAGACCTCCCCGAGCGACGCCACTGCTACGGGCTGCTTCGCCGTCGTCCACAACGTCCCCAAGCACACTGACCAACCCTAGCTGGAGCCACGGTGAGCCTCCGACCCCCTACCGCCGCCGTGCCAGAGCTCCTCTCTCGCCGTCGACGACGATGAACGTGCGCCGTTAGATCCTGTTCTAATCCAACGCGCCTCATTGATCCATACCGCTTCGGGCGTTATGAGTCACTGACGGGTGGAGCCCCTTGTCAGGCAGCCCGCGCGTGCGTGGATGCGTGGTGGGCTGGCCTTGGGCCGTTTTAAACGTTTAGGCCCAGTTCGTTTTCCCGCCGGCCTTTTAAATTCAAATCTCGTTTAATAATTTTAGTTTGAATTCAATACTGAACCCAACTTTGAAAATACATAGAATCTGTTTGGCTTGGCCAAATTTAACAAATTTTATATCTTTGGAAAGCTAGTAAAAAGTTCTACAATTTGCCACTGGTCTCACTTCGAGATTCATTGTAGAAATAAAATGATAAAAAGAAGAAGGCAGGGACTTTTTCTTATTCAAATAATTCTTAAAAATCAACCAAAATAGATATTAAGTTAATTCCAACTCCTATAGCTCACATTTGACTTACACTAATTGTTTCTGCAAGAAAATGGTGTGGTCACTTTGCATGATCATGCCCTAGTTTAATTAATGGACAATATAGCTAGTTTAGTTAAGTGATATTGTCCAAAACTATTATGTAAATCTTATGAAGTATTTTACTTCATTTAAATCTTTGTCTCAAATGAATTCATGTGATGTTTGCACCCCTGGTCCCAAACTCTCCTATATGAACATTTGGAGATTTAAATCATTTGTAGAATTTTTAAATGGTATGAGGTGGTCTACCTCATTTAAATCATTTTCTCAAATAATGATGATGAATGTTTGACTTAGGTCAATGTAAATTCATGTATGATTATTTGAGAAATTAAATCTTAAGAAGATTTCAATGAGAGGAAATTATTCCTCAAGAACCATATGGAATATTTTTCTCACATATGAATGAGGGGAAATTATTTTCCTCAAGTCACCTAACCAATGCACCTACTTATTTTATGTGTGTGCTTAGTATAGTTTGTGTGACGTAATGATGTGCTAGTATAGCTTTTGAGCTTGTTTAGTGATTATACTTCGTATTCAAATTTAGACGCTAGCACCAGAGATTACCAAGAGGAAGAAGGATTCTATCCAGAAGAAGAAGGGGAAAACCTAGAGAACTACCAAGGCAAGCTAATACTCTTGCAAAGTGCAAAGCCCTCCTTGGGCAAGGCACCATGACTCTTACCTTTCTTCATACAAGCCTATCTTATATTTACACCATACAAGTCTTACTTGTTGTGTTTTCAAAGATTGAATTCAATTGGTATAGGTGAATCAAATTACTAGAGTAGCAAAGTTAGTCTTATAGATAGCAAAGCAATGTAGCACCCCTCATGATTAGTGCTAGTGCTAAAGTACTAAAATTTGACTACTTTAGATGGGAACATATGACTTGTTGAATTTTGAAACCTTGGAATGATGAAACATTCCATTGAATGATTTGAGGTTGTTTATGAACAAGAGAAGATGGTGATTTTTGATGAAAACCTGATATTGGTTTGAATGCGATACCTTTCCAATTTTTGAGTACCCCCACAATACCTGATTATGGGTAGGGCTTAACTGGAAGTTTATAGATCTTAGTATGGGTTCCCTCTGAACACACATCATAGGGGTTATGCCGAGGCTGCCTCCGTTGTTGAGAAATGATGTGAATTGAGGTGAAATTGTACGGCCAAGCCCTGTGCAGTTCCCAGGTTAACAGTTGGTTTTCACTGGGAGGCCAAGCTCATGGGGAGAGGTGCTCATACTAGGATGTGTAAGTGAAAGGTTATGGTTGATGATCCGCGTACTCGTGTTACGGTGACTCGGAGTTATTCCGACGGATGAAATCAAATGTTGTGGCACAAGTGTGCAACCTCTGCAGAGTGTAAACCTATTCGAATAGCCGTGTCCACGGTTACGGACGGTTGGAAGGGCCATACAGTTTCCGGTGTCAGACTTTTGAAAACCTTAGTAAATGTGAATGGTGACTTGGTGACTTGTTTGGGAATTATACTAAGGTTGTGGGGATGACACTAATGTCCCCACTTAAGTTAGTTAGCACATGATCCAAGCTTGTGAACTAAAATTTGGCTTATGCAAGTTAAACTAGAGCTTAGTACCTTTAGTTGGCATTGTTACATTAGTATTAGTTTGCAAGTACTTGAAGTACTTACGGCTTTGTCCCTGGCTATTCAAATGGCCGAGTACGATGATGAACAGAACTATCACGAGGATGACCGCGGGACGCCTACGACAACTAGGGGTTTCTGACGTCAAATGTTGGCCTGTGGACTAGAGAGTCCATTTACTATTACGCTTCCGCTATGTATGAACTCGTGTATGTATGTTGATTGAAAGATCAACTATTTATGTAAGATGAATCATGTGATTCAAGATTGTAAGACATTATGACTTGTAATAAATAATGACTGTGATATTCGACTATTATGCCTCGCAACAACATTATCTTGGGATTGCGATGAATGACATAATAGGCATCTGGACTTAAAAATCCGGGTGTTGACAAGTTGGTATCAGAGCCATTGTTTGACCTTAGAAGACCCTAGTTAGAATGGACGTTCATAAAAACTTAACTTTGAAATCAAATGAAGTGAATATTTATGAAGCATTCTTGCCTTTGAGACTATTTCGAAATTTGATGAATAATGTACTTTTCTTAATTGAATCTACTTAAAAATTTGCCACACTTATTCACTCTCTAACTTACTCATCCTTTTCGCTTTCAGATGGAGCCCAATGAACCCATCAGCGCGAAGTTCTATCAGCTCGGGAACGGTGGGAGCCTCGTTTTCGAGCACGACCTCACCGCTGTCTCAGCTTTCCTTGGGCGACTTCACCCTGAGTTCCACGGAATTCAGGTGAACGATCAGCCCGGTGGCGAACTCCAGTGGATCATCACTGCAGATCTGCGAGGCACGATGGAGTCCCCCAACCAGGAGAGGATCCTGTTCTCGTTCCGTGAGAGCAACTGGCTCGACGGACTGGCGAGAGCTCTTCAGGAGGCACTGGCACGCCTCTGCGGACAGAATGTGGTACGCCTGCTTGCGTCCCGCTTCGCTCACCTGGTGAGGCGTGATGCCTCAGGAGTGCCCATGACTCTGCAGTCCCACCCGGAGCTAAGGCACCACGCCGAGCACCTAGACTTCATGCTGTATCATACACAGCAGGATCTGGACAACGCTCGGGTGTACGCGAACCAGACGCACCTCGCCCTGGCCACCCATGGCGATGCTATCAAGATGCTGTCCAGGGACCGCAACAAGCTTCGCCTGCGGTGTGCGAAGAAGGATGCTACTATCACGCGCCTTCGCGCTCAGATAGCGTCACTTGAGGCCACGGTGAAGGCCCAGGAGGAGCAGCTGCAGGAGATGGAGGAGGACGAAGCCGGTATCGATATTCAGGGAGGAGGAGCCTTCCTGAGTGACGATGACGACTTCGAGGAGGACGAGTTCACTGAGGAGGAGGACTACGCTTTTCTGGAGCCGGGACCTGATGACGTCGTTCCTATCGACGTTGAGGACGAGGGTAGCTGCACTCGAGCACTGATGTAGGCATGAGTTGTATCCCGACCTTTGTATCGTAGCATGTGAAATGGTTCTTAAAACCATTGGAGTGTTGAACTGCTAGTTTGTAATATGTGATGTGGCATGAATGAATGAATGTTTGTGTGTGTCATCCAAAGCATTCAAGTTTTTACAAGTTTTTGAACTTATTCAAAATAAACCATAGAATTTCCCTCTTATCTTATAATCTCCTGTATATTCAGATGGCCCCTCCTAATCGCAACAACAACGATGCCATGATGCAACTGCTGCAAACCCTGCTGGCAGACAGGGAGACTGAAAGGGCTGAACGTCAAGCCAACATCACCGCACTACAAAACCTCGCCAACCAAGGCCATGGGAATCATGATCATCCCGGATCCAAGCTCAAGAACTTCCAGAATACCAACCCTCCGGTGTTCAGCAAGACTGAAGAACCCCTCGATGCCGATGACTGGCTTCAGACCATGGAGAACAACTTGGAGGTAGCTGGAGTGGAGGCCAACGAGATGGTCCTGTTTGCAACCCATTACCTCGCTGGACCAGCCCGAGCCTGGTGGACTAGCACCCGTGCCATGAACGGAGGTCAGTTCATGACTTGGGCAGATTTCAAGCTCAAGTTCAGCAAGTACCATGTACCCCCGGGTCTTATCAAGAAGATGAGGGATGAGTTCCGTGAACTGAAGCAAGGTCGCATGACGGTGGTAGAATACCGCGACAGGTTCCTTACCCTGTCAAGGTACGCCCCGATGAGACCGACACCACTGAGAAGAGGCAGGAGAGATTCCTGAACGGACTGCATGATGAGATGCAGACTGTTCTCGTCAACATCCCCTTCGCCGACCTTGAAGCCCTTGTTGACTCCGCCATCCAGATGGAGGGCAAGCTGAACCAAGCCAATGAGAACCGCAAACGTCGCATGATGCACCAGGTGGGCCTAGCAATGCCCCGAAGTATCGCCCCAGCTCAAGCGGAGGTTTCACTCCGAGAAACAACAACAAGCCCCCTATGCAGAACTCGCGCCCCGGTTATCAGAACCGGAGTGGAGGAAACTCCAGGCCAGGAGGCCACAACAACAACTACAACAACAACCACTACAACAACAACAACAACAACTTCAACCGCGCTCCGCCCAGAGCTCCCAACCCCAACAACAACAACAACACCAACACCGCTCCAAGGACTGGAAGCAACGCTATTCCTGTCGCAACCAAGGACAAGTCCACTATCACTTGCTATGAGTGCGGAGTGGTGGGACACTACTCCAACGAGTGCCCCAAGAGACTCGCCAAGCTCGCCGGCAACACCGCTGCACCTGCTCAGCAGCAACGCCGCGTTTCCACCGGAAAGAAGTTCGCCCCCAACAACCCCAATAACCGCAACGGCCGTCTCTTCCACATGAACGCCGAAGAAGCCCAGGAAGCACCAGATGTTGTACTGGGTATGTTTCCTGTCAACTCGGTACCTGCCAGAGTGTTGTTTGATTCCGGAGCATCTCATTCTTTTGTCACCGAAGACTTTGCATCAACAAGTAAAATTCAACCTCTCGGTTTGAAACATGTCATGATAGTTCAAATCCCCGGATCAACCACTAAAGCCAGAAAATTTTGTAAAAATGTACCCATCAGAATACATGAAGTAGAGTTCTATGCCAATCTGATAATTTTGGGAACCAAAGGTTTGGAAGTAGTGCTGGGAATGGATTGGATGGCAAAACACCATGGAATGATTGATTGTGCCAAGAAAGCCATCACCATGACCAGTAGCACCGGTATCATAGTAGAACATGTCTCTGAACTACTACCCAGAAAATTTACCTGCAACCAGAGTGTAGCCAAGCCAACTCTGGATCAAATCAGGGTCGTTTGTCGATATCCTGATGTGTTTCCGGATGGTTTACCCGGTATGCCCCCAGACCGGGATATCGAGTTTATCATCGAGTTAATCCCCGGAACCGGACCTATAGCCCAGAGAGCCTACAGCATGAACCCAGCAGAGCTAGTGGAGCTGAAGAAGCAATTGGATGAACTGTTAGCCAAGGGTCTGATTCGACCAAGTGCGTCACCTTGGAGATCCCCCGTTTTGTTTGTGGATAAGAAGGATGGTGCCAGTTGTTTATGCACGGACTATCGTAAGCTTAACGATGTCACCATTAAGAACAAATACCCCTTGCCAAAGATAGAAGATCTGTTTGACCAGCTGACCGGTGCCATAGTATTCTCGAAGATTGACCTCAGGACTGGATACCACCAGCTGAAAATTCGAGCATCGGACATTCCCAAAACTGCCTTTACCACCAGATATGGATTGTACGAGTACAATGTCATGTCATTTGGATTGACCAATGCCCCCGCTTATTTCATGAATCTCATGAATAAGATCTTCATGAACTTTTTGGATAAGTTTGTTGTCGTTTTCATCGATGACATCCTAATTTACTCCAAGTCTGAGGAAGAACATGAACAACACCTAGAAGCTGTCCTGGAGACCCTTAGAGAGCATAAGCTGTATGCTAAGTTCAGCAAATGTGAGTTTTGGCTGAAGGAAGTAGGATTCCTGGGACATATCTTGTCTGCAGGGAGGAATTGCTTGTAGATCCCGCCAAGATCAAGACTGTTGCAGAATGGAAAGCCCCAACCACCCAGACCGAGGTCCGCGCTTTTCTTGGATTAGCCGGATATTACCGCAGATTTGTAGAAGGCTTTTCGAGCATCGCTCGACCAATGACCCAATTGCTGAAGAAGGATAAGAAGTTCGAATGGACGGACAAATGTGAGGAGAGTTTCCAACAACTCAAGCTTAGACTGACCTCAGCCCCAATTCTGATCATGCCGGACATCACCAAGCCCTTTGACGTTTACTGCGATGCATCCAAGATTGGTCTCGGATGTGTGCTTATGCAAGAAGGCAAAGTGATCTCTTATCTGTCCCGGCAACTGAAGCAGCATGAGCAGAACTACCCCACCCATGACCTCGAGCTCGCAGCCGTAGTTTTAGCACTGAAGGTGTGGCGTCATTACCTCATGGGTAATCGCTGCGAGATCTATTCGGATCACAAGAGCCTGAAGTATATCTTTACCCAGAAGGAGCTGAACATGAGGCAAAGAAGATGGTTAGAATTGATCAAAGATTATGATATGGAGATCCACTACCACCCCGGCAAGGCCAATGTGGTAGCGGATGCGTTGAGTAGACTGCCGTGTCAGTTGAACTCAATGATAGCCGAAGAACAACCCAGCCTATACCAGGAGTTTGAACAGTTTAGAATGGAGTTAGTCAGTGAAGGATTCCTAGCCAGCATGGAGCTACAACCCACCCTGATTGGTCAGATCAAGGAAGCTCAGAAGGGAAATGCCAGCATTGATGGAATCAAGACCCAGATAGTCGCGGGAAAAGCACCAGGATTCACCGTAGATGAAGCCGGAGTTCTTTGGTACAAAGGACGTCTCTGCGTACCATCGGACTCAGACTTGAAGCAAGTCATTCTGAAGGAAGCCCATGACACCCTATACTCTATTCACCCCGGAGGTACCAAGATGTACCAAGACCTGAAGGAACAATTTTGGTGGCATGGAATGAAGAGGGAGATCGGAAGCTACATCGCCAAGTGTGATATCTGTCAGCGAGTCAAGGCAGAACATCAGCGACCCGCAGGACTGCTGCAACCCCTACAGATTCCGGAATGGAAGTGGGACTCTGTAGGAATGGACTTTATCACAGGTTTGCCCAAATCCAGCAAAGGCAACGATTCTATATGGGTAGTGGTGGATAGGTTGACCAAGGTAGCCCATTTCATCGCTGTCAAGACCACCTACCAAGGACCAAAGTTAGCTGAACTGTACATCTCCAGAATAGTCGCCCTGCACGGAACCCCGAAGTCGATAGTGTCAGATAGAGGATCACAGTTCACCTCAAGATTCTGGCAGAAAGTGCATGAAGGACTAGGAACCCGTCTGAATTTCAGCACCGCCTATCACCCGCAGACCGATGGACAGACGGAAAGAGTCAACCAGATACTGGAGGACATGTTGAGAGCATGTGTACTGGAGTACGGATCCAAGTGGGAAGACTTGCCTGCCTTACGCAGAATTCTCCTACAACAACGGTTATCAAGCCAGCTTGCAGATGGCCCCCTTTGAAGCTTTGTACGGAAGGAAGTGCCGTACCCCCCTGAACTGGTCGGAAGTCGGAGAAAGCCAAGTCTTTGGACCTGATGTTCTTCGTGAAGCCGAAGAGAAGGTGCACAAGATTCGCGAGTACCTCAAGACAGCGCAATCCAGGGAGAAGAGTTACGCCGACAAGAGACGCCGAGAGATGACCTTTGAGATCGGAGATTTTGTCTATCTCAAGGTATCCCCCCTGAAAGGAATGCAGAGATTTCAGCTGAAAGGAAAGCTTGCACCCCGATATGTCGGACCCTTCAAAGTTCTCAGTCGCCGAGGCGAAGTGTCCTATCAACTGGAGTTACCTGAAGAAATGTCGGCTGTGCACGACGTATTTCACATCTCACTCCTTCGGAAGTGCCTGGAAGTCCCCGAGAAGACGGAAGTGTTCAAGAACATCGATCACCGTTCGGTGGATATCAACCAAGACCTGACATACCGCGAAGTGCCGATTCGCATTTTGGAAGAAGCATACAGAACCACCCGCACCCGAAGCATCAAGTTTCTAAAGATACAGTGGAGCAATCATACTGAAGATGAAGCCACCTGGGAGCGAGAGGAAGACATGAAGAAAGAATACCCAGATCTCTTTAGTACCTAATTTTCTTTAAGATCTCGGGACGAGATCTTTTGTAAGGGGGAAGGGTTTGTAACATCCCAAATTTCAAATAAAGGAAGAAGAACAATTCCAAGTATCCAAAATTCAGAACCAACAAAAACTTTTACTTTGCATATAGTACCCTGCATAGGACTTGTGCATTTTGAGTGATATGCCATGATGATTGTTACCTTGTGTATGTGATGAACTCCAAAACCCTAGAGTGATCAAGTGATCATCATAAATCAAATCCATCAAAAAGAGAAAGAAATCAAATATTATAAAAACCCTAAAAACCCTAACATATGGTCTATGTCATTTTTGGTAAATTTGATCCTAGACCCATTTGATCTTCACCAACAGTTGTAGTATGTTATTAAAGGGTAATTACAACTTTGAGAATCCAAGATATACCTTTTAAACCAAATTCAAAATTGAAAATTTGATCACATGAGATAATGGTCATTTCTGACTTTTATAGTCTGGTCACCACTTTGAGCCTCTCTATTTCAAAATTTCTAAACTAAACAAATCCAACTCTTGGCATGTCATCCAAGTACACAACAAGGTGAACAACTTTTGTAAAGATCATCTTACCAAAATCTTTACTGGATCAAGAGATAGGAGCAAGCAAAGATGAGACATTGAAACAGATTCAACAATCTCCATTTTCAAAATGTGATCAAATCCATGCCAAACCTTGACCACTCACATTGACCCTAGCCATGCTCCCGGGACCCAACCCTACACCTAGCCCATGCCAAGAGATCACCATGGACACGACCAGACCATGGCGTGGCCATGGCCATGCCGATCCACGTTCGCACCTCGACACGCCTCCCCTCTCTTCTCTCCACGGCAGCCCTCACCACCATGTCCAGACAGCGTAGCCCTTGATCTCCTGGATTCGTCCGTGCACGTCGTTGATCGCGAGGACGACGACAGGACCCGGACGACGCGCGCCACGGTACGCCCAGGTACGCCGCGAGCGGCATGGGCGACGTCACTGGCGCACGGACGCGCGCGACACGGCCACGCGGCGCTCGCAGAATCTCGCCGTACCCCGACCATATCCGCGCACCCTGGTACCCTCCTCGCCACGCGGAGCTCGCCGGACACGCTCGCGTCATGCCTTGGCGACCACGGCCGCCGGAGAGGACGAACGCGCCCGCCACGGCCGCGACAGTACACGCGCCCGCCCGACCACCGTACGCCACCATTTACCGCGCCGTTGACGCTCCGAGGACCGCGGTGACGTCGTGAACACGACCCCGTCGTCGCCTAGCCCTCTAGCCCACCGGAGCGGCCGCGCCCTTGTCGACTTGCCACAGCACC
This sequence comes from Lolium rigidum, assembly GCF_022539505.1. Lineage (NCBI taxonomy): Eukaryota > Viridiplantae > Streptophyta > Magnoliopsida > Poales > Poaceae > Lolium > Lolium rigidum. The sequence continues at coordinate 357,297,313 of NC_061514.1, forward strand.
CACGGCACCCTCACGCGCCTATAAAAGGAGACCTCCCCTCGACGATCCAAGCACACCACCATGACCACCTCTCACCACCGCTTCGCCTAGCACCGTTAGCCACCTCAATCGTCGCCGGAGCAAGCTCAATCGGAAGATCGGAGCCGCGGAAGCTCTGCAGCAATCGCCGTCGATCCAGACCTCCCCGAGCGACGCCACTGCTACAGGCTGCTTCGCCGTCGTCCACAACGTCCCCAAGCACACTGACCAACCCTAGCTGGAGCCACGGTGAGCCTCCGACCCCCTACCGCCGCCGTGCCAGAGCTCCTCTCTCGCCGTCGACGACGATGAACGTGCGCCGTTAGATCCTGTTCTAATCCAACGCGCCTCATTGATCCATACCGCTTCGGGCTTTATAAGTCACTGACGGGTGGAGCCCCTTGTCAGGCAGCCCGCGCGTGCGTGGATGCGTGGTGGGCTGGCCTTGGGCCGTTTTAAACGTTTAGGCCCAGTTAGTTTTCCCGCCGGCCTTTTTAATTCAAATCTCGTTTAATAATTTTAGTTTGAATTCAATACTGAACCCAACTTTGAAAATACATAGAATCTGTTTGGCTTGGCCAAATTTAACAAATTTTATATCTTTGGAAAGCTAGTAAAAAGTTCTACATTTTTTCCATTTGTCTCACCTTGAGATTAATTGTAGAAATAAAATGATAAAAAGAAGAAGGCAGGGACTTTTTCTTATTCAAATAATTCTTAAAAATCAACCAAAATAGATATTAAGTTAATTCCAACTCCTATAGCTCACATTTGACTTACACTAATTGTTTCTGCAAGAAAATGGTGTGGTCACTTTGCATGATCATGCCCTAGTTTAATTAATGGACAATATAGCTAGTTTAGTTAAGTGATATTGTCCAAAACTATTATGTAAATCTTATGAAGTATTTTACTTCATTTAAATCTTTGTCTCAAATGAATTCATGTGATGTTTGCACCCCTGGTCCCAAACTCTCCTATATGAACATTTGGAGATTTAAATCATTTGTAGAATTTTTAAATGGTATGAGGTGGTGACATAGGCATCCCAACTGGGCCTGCCGGAGATAGTACCCGGGGTTTAATGAAGGCCCACTACCCGAAGAATATGAAGATTCAGGAGCCCAAGATATATTAAGGAAAGTAGAGTTGTAATAGGAAGTGTTGTTTGTAATCTGGCGGGATGAGTTAGAAACCGTCCCGGACTACGCAACTTGTAAAAACGAAACCCTCGGCTCCGCCTCTTATATAAAGGGGGAGTCGAGGGACGAAGAGATCATCGAGTCATTGTTCACAAACCCTAGTTTTCATAATCGTCGAGTACTTTTCGGCTGAAACCTTCGAGATCTACTTGCCCTCTACTTCTAACTAAACCCTAGCCTATAACCCGTAGGCATTGACAAGTTAATCCCTTGTCAATTGGCGCCGTCTGTGGGGACTAGAGGCGTAAGGATCTGATCTCGATGGCACGTTCAAGATCTTCAACATCGTCAACCGGAAGCAACACAATGGATCGAGGTAAACAGATCGCTGCTGGTCTTGTCGATTTTGTTCCTCACCCACCCTCCCGTTTGGATGCATATGCGTATCTGGCGGAGCCCATGGAGATGACGTTCGGAAGGTTTCACTTTCGCGTCGAGAAGGAAGGATCGTATCGTGTCGAAATTCCGAATTCGTCGGGATCGTCGGCGGTCGATTCCGATTTTTCAAGCTATACATCATCAACCGAGTCAGAAGAAGAAGAAACTTCAGAAACACGTTACGTCAGCACCAGAGCAAGAGAGAAACTCGCCAAGATCTTCGGCGACATATCGTTCGAGTCATCTGCGGACTCATATATAAGCGATGACTCAAGCGATGTCGACGATTACTGACTTCATCGACAAATCTATCACAGTGGGCAAGGTCTTCATCAGTCTCAACAATGATGTCACCAAACCCAACATAGATCTGAGTACAAAATATCATCAGATTTATGCCATTGAAAATCAAGAGGAAACATCAGAGGCTTTCGACGATTTGGGTAATCCCTATGTCGATCCCTCAGATCTAAGGAGGGGTATGGGCACTAAATATGTCGGGCCCACACCACGTGTCAGAGTTCAACTTCCACAAGCAGACTGGGATAGAGCTGCAAAAGCTTTAGATGGTTCGGAGCCAATGACGACAACGGCTACGGCTCAAGAACTGCAAGCTTATCAATATAGGCTCGCACGAGCTGCCAGAGAAATAGAAAAACAGGACGGCTGAGTTGAACGGAAGAAAGGAGGCAGCTTACGCATCCAGCGAGGAGAAGGGCAGATCTAAGTCGACAATCTAGAGTTTCGGATGATAGCCATAGGGAGGCTCGGAACAGAGGAAGATCAAGGTTACAACACATACCCGAAGCAAAAAGAGAGCACTTAGTTCAAAACCTCGACATGTCCTTTATGTCGATAGATACAAGAGGAAACATTATCCCTAAGACACCAGAAGCTGGGTATATGGCGACACAAGCTTATATCCTCGCATCTAGGCCACCCCCAGGTGATCCAAGGGAAACATTATACAATATGGCGTTAGCGAGGGTTGGAGCTATGGGGACAGCGTTTGTATCAACGCCTCCCGAAGGAGCGGCAAGGCAAAATAGTCCACGACCTGCGAGCGGCAACGGCGGCGGTCACGAAGGACCAAGTGGAGCAAGAGACACAGGAGCACAAGCAAGAGTCGATAGGGCGAGGCAAAGCAGAAGGGATCATCGGCAATCCCCGGAGCTTAACGACGAGGATATGTGCGGCCTACCATGCTTCACGAGGAGAGTCCGAAAAACTCGAGTCCCCTCAGGATTCAAGTTACCCGATCATTTTAAAAAATTCGACGGTCTGCAAGATCCAGAAGATTGGCTAGTTGATTACCTCGAGACGGTGAAGTTAGCTTGGAGGAACTAGGGCAACAGCCATGCAAAGTATTCGGGTGCACTTAAGTGGAGCCGCACGATCTTGGATCAAAAAGCTTCCGCCGGGATCTATCGGCAAGTTGGGTAAGTTTCGAGGATGTATTCGTCAAGAACTTCAGGTCCACGTGCAAAAAACCTGCGTCATTAGAAGAGCTGAGAGCATGTCGACAAAAGCCAGATGAGTCAATGAGAAAATACATCCAAAGGTGGAACATCATAAAAAACTCAGCAGAAAACATATCTGACGAGAGAGCAATAGATGCATTTGTCGCAGGAATTAGGCGTGGAGATTTCGTCGAGGACTTGGGGAGGACCAATCCAAAGACAGTATCCGCGTTAATGGAGATAGCAAACAGATGGGCAGATGGTGAGGATGCTGTCCACAACAAACGGCACAGGTCGCCAGAAGAGGACCGTGGTCGAAATTACCAATCGAGGCGATTT
>NC_061514.1:357300809-357344505 GCF_022539505.1 Lolium rigidum
AATGCAATTGTCTTTGCTTTGCAACTTAATACTGGAGGGGTTCGGATGATAACCTGAAGGTGGACTTTTTAGGCATAGATGCGGTTGGATGGCGGTCTATGTACTTTGTCGTAATGCCCAATTAAATCTCACTATACTTATCATGTCATGTATGTGCATTGTTATGCCCTCTCTATTTGTCAATTGCCCGACTGTAATTTGTTCACCCAACATGCTTTTATCTTATGGGAGAGACACCTCTAGTGAACTGTGGACCCCGGTCCATTCTTTAATATTGAAATACAAATCTGCTGCAATACTTGTTTTACTGTTATCTCTGCAAACAATCATCTTCCACACAATACGGTTAATCCTTTGTTACGGACAAGCCGGTGAGATTGACAACCTCATCTGTTTCGTTGGGGCAAAGTACTTTGGTTGTGTTGTGCGGGTTCCACGTTGGCGCCGGAATCTCCGGTGTTGCGCCGCACTACATCCCGCCGCCATCAACCTTCAACGTGCTTCTTGACTCCTACTGGTTCGATTAAACCTTGGTTTCTTACTGAGGGAAACTTGCCGCTGTGCGCATCACACCTTCCTCTTGGGGTTCCCAACGGACGTGTCAACTACACGCATCAGTGATCCCCAGATATGTACGCAACTTTCATTCAATTTGGGCATTTTCATCTGAGCAAGTCTAGTGCCTCAAAAAAATTCGTCTTTACGGACTGTTCTGTTTTGACAGATTCTGCCTTTTATTTCGCATTGCCTCTTTTGCTGTGTTGGATGGATTTCTTTGTTCCATTAACTTCGAGTAGCTTTGTGCAATGTCCAGAAGTGTTAAGAATGATTGTGTCACCTCTGAATATGTGAATTTTTGATTATGCACTGATACGTCTCCGACGTATCGATAATTTCTTATGTTCTATGCCATATTATTGATGATACCTACATGTTTTATGCACACTTTATGTCATATTCGTGCATTTTCTGGAACTAACCTATTAACAAGATGCCGAAGTGCCAGCTCTCGTTTTCTGTTGTTTTTGGTTTCAGAAATCCTAGTAACGAAATATTCTCGGAATTGGACGAAACAAAGACCCAGGGGCCTATTTCGCCACGAACCTTCCAGAAGACCGAAGAGCATACGAAGTGGGGCCACGACGTGGCCAGACCACAAGGCGGCGCGGCCAAGGGGGGGCCCGCGCCGCCCTGTGGTGTGGGCCCCTCGTCGGCCCCCGACTCTGCCCTTCCGCCTACTTAAAGCCTCCGTCGCGAAACCCCTGAGGCGAAAAACCACGATACGGAAAACCTTACTGAGAGGCCGCCGCCGCCGATCCCATCTCGGGGGATTCTGAAGATCTCCTCCGGCACCCTGCCGGAGAGGGGATTCATCTCCCGGAGGACTCTACACCGCCATGGTCGCCTCCGGAGTGATGAGTGAGTAGTTCACCCCCGGACTATGGGTCCATAGCAAGTAGCTAGATGGTTGTCTTCTCCTCATTGTGCTTCATTGTCGGATCTTGTGAGCTGCCTAACATGATCAAAATCATCTATCCGTAATACTCTATGTTGTGTTTGTCGGGATCCGATGGATAGAGAATACCATGTTATGTTAATTATCAAGTTATTACATATGTGTTGTTTATGATCTTGCATGCTCTCCGTTACTAGTAGAGGCTCCGGCCAAGTTTTTGCTTTTAACTCCAAGAGGGAGTATTTATGCTCGATAGTGGGTTCATGCTCGCATTGACACCGGGACAAGTGACGGAAAGTTCTAAGGTTGTGTTGCGCATGTTGCCACTAGGGATAAAACATTGGCGCTATGTCCGAGGATGTAGTTGTCGATTACATTACGCACCATACTTAATGCAATTGTCTCGTTGCTTTGCAACTTAATACCTGGAAGGGGTTCGGACGATAACCTGAAGGTGGACTTTTTAGGCATAGATGCAGTTGGATGGCGGTCTATGTACTTTGTCGTAATGCCCAATTAAATCTCACTATACTTATCATGACATGTATGTGCATTGTTATGCCCTCTCTATTTGTCAATTGCCCGACTGTAATTTGTTCACCTAACATGCTTTTATCTTATGGGAGAGACACCTCTAGTGAACTGTGGACCCCGGTCCATTCTTTAATACCGAAATACAAATCTGCTGCAATACTTGTTTTACTGTTTTCTCTGCAAACAATCATCTTCCACACAATACGGTTAATCCTTTGTTACAGCAAGCCGGTGAGATTGACAACCTCATTGTTTCGTTGGGGCAAAGTACTTTGGTTGTGTTGTGCAGGTTCCACGTTGGCGCCGGAATCTCCGGTGTTGCGCCGCACTACATCCCGCCGCCATCAACCTTCAACGTGCTTCTTGGCTCCTCCTGGTTCGATAAACCTTGGTTTCTTTCGAGGGAAAACTTGCTGCTGTGCGCATCATACCTTCCTCTTGGGGTTGCCCAACGAACATGTGAAATACAAGCCATCAAGCTCTTTTTCTGGCGCCGTTGCCGGGGAGATCAAGACACGCTGCAAGGGGAGTCTCCACTTCCCAATCTCTTTACTTTGTTTTTGTCTTGCTTTATTTTATTTACTACTTTGTTTGCTGCATTATATCAAAACACAAAAAAATTAGTTGCTAGCTTTACTCTATTTATTGTCTTGCACTCTATATCAAAAACACAAAAAAAAATTAGTTACTTGCATTTATTTTATCTAGTTTGCTTTATTTACTACTGTTAAAATGAGTAATCCTGAAGTTGAAGTTCGTTCGTTTAAGCAACAAGGGGGAGAATGTTTAAAAGATGCTTGGTATAGAATTAGTGATGCCCATAATAGGTGTACTAAGAAACACTCCACCACTATCCTACTCAGGAATTTTTATGTTGGTATCTCTAGCTGGAATAGATATGTTCTTGATTGTCTCGCGGGAGGTAACTTCCTAGGCGCTCCCGCTTTAGAAGCTAGTTGCATTATTGAGAGTTTATTTGGAACACCACCTGTTAATGAAATTAAAATTGAAACCTCCCTTGAGGATGTTATGAAAAAATTGGAAACCATAGAAAAATTTTTTAGTGTTGAAACTAAGTTGGAGATGTTACTTGTTAAAACTGATAAACTTGATAAATCCTTAGGAGGAATTGATGAAAGAATTAGTGTCCTAGGAACTTGTGTTGACCATGATAATCAAATTAATAGGATTGGCAAACTTGAAAAAGCTATGGGAACCTTGGGTTCAACCTTTTCATCTTTACGAGTTTAGAGAGAAAGCTTATGTGGGAAAGGAGCAAAAGTTTATGTATGCCTCTAAAGTGCCTAAACCAAAGAAATATTATTATAGGCCTAAAATTGACAAAGCCCCTAGTACCACTGCTAATGGGGGAGCTTATGATATCAATGCACCACCCTTTGATAACACTTGATACACTTTCTGCGCATAGCTGAAAGGCGTTAAAGAAAAGCGCTTATGGGAGACAACCCATGTTTTTACTACAGTATTTTTGTTTTATATTTGTGTCTTGGAAGTTGTTTACTACTGTAGCAACCTCTCCTTATCTTAGTTTTGAGTTTTGTTGTGCCAAGTAAAGTCTTTGATAGTAAAGTAAGTACTAGATTTGGATTACTGCGCAGTTCCAGCATTTCTTTGCTGTCACGAATCTGGGTCTACCTCCCTGTAGGTAGCTTAGAAAATTAAGCCAATTTACGTGCATGATCATCAGATATGTACGCAACTTTCATTCAATTTGAGCATTTTCATTTGAGCAAGTCTGGTGGCCTAATAAAATCCATATTTACGGACTGTTCTGTTTTGACAGATTCTGCCTTTTATTTCGCATTGCCTCTTTCGCTATGTTGGATGAATTTCTTTGATCCATTAATGTCCAGTAGCTTTATGCAATGTCCAGAAGTGTTAAAAATGATTGTGTCACCTCTGAACATGTGAATTTTTATTGTGCACTAACCCTCTAATGAGTTGTTTCGAGTTTGGTGTGGAGGAAGTTTTCAAGGATCAAGAGAGGAGTATGATGCAATATGATCAAGGAGAGTGAAAGCTCTAAGCTTGGGGATGCCCCGGTGGTTCACCCCTCGCATATTCTAAGAAGACTCAAGCGTCTAAGCTTGGGGATGCCCAAGGCATCCCCTTCTTCATCTACAACATTATCAGTGTTCCTCCCTGAAACTATATTTTTATTCCGTCACATCTTATGTACTTTGCTTGGAGCGTCGGTTTGTTTTTGTTTTTTTGTTTTGTTTGAATAAAATGGATCCTAGCATTCACTTTATGGGAGAGAGACACGCTCCTCTGTAGCATATGGACAAATATGTCCTTAGGCTCTACTCATAGTATTCATGGCGAAGTTTCTTCTTCGTTAAATTGTTATATGGTTGGAATTGGAAAATGCTACATGTAGTAACTCTAAAATGTCTTGGATAATTTGATACTTGGCAATTGTTGTGCTCATGTTTAAGCTCTTGCATCATATACTTTGCACCCATTAATGAAGAAATACTTAGAACTTGCTAATTTGGTTTGCATATTTGGTTTCTCTAGAGTCTAGATAACATCTAGTATTGAGTTTTGAACAACAAGGAAGATGGTGTAGAGTCTTATAATGTTTACAATATGTCTTTTATGTGAGTTTTGCTGCACCGTTCATCCTTGTGTTTGTTTCAAATAACCTTGCTAGCCTAAACCTTGTATCGAGAGGGAATACTTCTCATGTATCCAAAATACTTGAGCCAACTACTATGCCATTTGTGTCCACCATACCTACCTACTACATGGTATTTATCCGCCATTCCAAAGTAAATTGCTTGAATGCTACCTTTAAAATTCCATCATTCACCTTTGCAATATATAGCTCATGGGACAAATAGCTTAAAAACTATTGTGGTATTGAATATGTACTTATGCACTTTATCTCTTATTAAGTTGCTTGTTGTGCGATAACCATGTTTCGGGGACGCCATCAACTATTCTTTGTTGAATATCATGTGAGTTGCTATGCATGTCCGTCTTGTCTGAAGTAAGAGATATCTACCACCTTTATGGTTGGAGCATGCATATTGTTAGAGAAGAACATTGGGCCGCTAACTAAAGCCATGATTCATGGTGGAAGTTTCAGTTTTGGACACATATTCTCAATCTCATATGAGAATAATAATTGTTGCCACATGCTTATGCATTAAAGAGGAGTCCATTATCTGTTGTCCATGTTGTCCCGGTATGGATGTCTAAGTTGAGAATAATCAAAAGCGAGAAATCCAAAATGCGAGCTTTCTCCTTAGACCTTTGTACAGGCGGCATGGAGGTACCCCATTGTGACACTTGGTTAAAACATGTGCATTGCAAAGATCCGGTAGTCCAAGCTAATTAGGACAAGGTGCGGGCACTATTAGTATACTATGCATGAGGCTTGCAACTTGTAAGATATAACTTTCATAACTCATATGCTTTATTACTACCGTTGAAAAAATTGTTTCATGTTTTCAAAATAAAAGCTCTAGCACAAATATAGCAATCGATGCTTTCCTCTTTGAAGGACCATTCTTTTACTTTTATGTTGAGTCAGTTCACCTATCTCTCTCCACCTCAAGAAGCAAACACTTGTGTGAACTGTGCATTGATTCCTACATACTTGCATATTGTACATGTTATATTACTCTATGTTGACAATTATCCATGAGATATACATGTTACAAGTTGAAAGCAACCGCTGAAACTTAATCTTCCTTTGTGTTGCTTCAATGCCTTTACCTTGATTTATTGCTTTATGAGTTAACTCTTATGCAAGACTTATTAATACTTGTCTTGAAGTACTATTCATGAAAAGTCTTTGCTTTATGATTCACTTGTTTACTCATGTCATTACCATTGTTTTGATCGCTGCATCCACTACATATGTTTACAAATAGTATGATCAAGGTTATGATGGCATATCACTTCAGAAATTATCTTTGTTATCGTTTTACTCGCTCGGGACGAGCAGAACTAAGCTTGGGGATGCTTGATACGTCTCCGACGTATCGATAATTTCTTATGTTCTATGCCATATTATTGATGATACCTACATGTTTTATGCACACTTTATGTCATATTCGTGCATTTTCCGGAACTAACCTATTAACAAGATGCCGAAGTGCCGGTTCTCGTTTTCTGCTGTTTTTGGTTTCGAAATCCTAGTAACGAAATATTCTCGGAATTGGACGAAACAAAGACCCGGGGGCCTATTTTGCCACGAACCTTCCGGAAGACCGAAGAGCATACGAAGTGGGGCCACGAGGTGGCCGGACCACAAGGCGGCGCGGCCAAGGGGGGACCCGCGCCGCCCTGTGGTGTGGGCCCCTCGTCGGCCCCCGACTCCGCCCTTCCGCCTACTTAAAGCCTCCGTCGCGAAACCCCCGAGGCGAAAAACCACGATACGGAAAACCTTGCCGAGACGCCGCCGCCGCCGATCCCATCTCGGGGATTCGGAGATCTCCTCCGGCACCCCGCCGGAGAGGGGATTCATCTCCCGGAGGACTCTACACCGCCATGGTCGCCTCCGGAGTGATGAGTGAGTAGTTCACCCCTCGGACTATGGGTCCATAGCAGTAGCTAGATGGTTGTCTTCTCCTCATTGTGCTTCATTGTCGGATCTTGTGAGCTGCCTAACATGATCAAGATCATCTATCCGTAATATCGTATGTTGTGTTTGTCGGGATCCGATGGATAGAGAATACCATGTTATGTTAATTATCAAGTTATTACATATGTGTTGTTTATGATCTTGCATGCTCTCCGTTACTAGTAGAGGCTCTGGCCAAGTTTTTGCTTTTAACTCCAAGAGGGAGTATTTATGCTCGATAGTGGGTTCATGCCCGCATTGACACCTGGGACGATGACGAGAAAGTTCTAAGGTTGTGTTGTGCTTGTTGCCACTAGGGATAAAACATTGGCGCTATGTCCGAGGATGTAGTTGTCGATTACATTACGCACCATACTTAATGCAATTGTTCTGTTGCTTTGCAACTTAATACTGGAAGGGGTTCGGACGATAACCTCGAAGGTGGACTTTTTAGGCATAGATGCGGTTGGATGGCGGTCTATGTACTTTGTCGTAATGCCCAATTAAATCTCACTATACTTATCATGACATGTATGTGCATTGTTATGCCCTCTCTATTTGTCAATTTCCCGACCGTAATTTGTTCACCCAACATGCTTTTATCTTATGGGAGAGACACCTCTAGTGAACTCGTGGACCCCGGTCCATTCTTTAATACTCGAAATACAAATCTGCTCGCAATACTTGTTTCTATCGTTTTCTCTCGCAAACAATCATCTTCCACACAATACGGTTAATCCTTTGTTACAGCAAGCCGGTGAGATTGACAACCTCACCTGTTTCGTTGGGGCAAAGTACTTTGGTTGTGTTGTGCGGGTTCCACGTTGGCGCCGGAATCTCCGGTGTTGCGCCGCACTACATCCCGCCGCCATCAACCTTCAACGTGCTTCTTGGCTCCTCCTGGTTCGATAAACCTTGGTTTCTTTCTGAGGGAAAACTTGCTGCTGTGCGCATCATACCTTCCTCTTGGGGTTGCCCAACGAACGTGTGAAATACACGCCATCATGCACTAACCCTCTAATGATTTTGTTTTGTGTTTGGTGTGGAGGAAGTTTTCAAGGGTCAAGAGAGGAGGATGATATACTATGATCAAGAAGAGTGAAGAGTCTAAGCTTGGGGATGCCCCCGTGGTTCATCCCTGCATATTTCAAGAAGACTCAAGCATCTAAGCTTGGGGATGCCCCAGGCATCCCCTTCTTCATCGACAACTTATCAGGTCACCTCTTGTGAAACTATATTTTTATTCCGTCACATCTTATGTGCTTTACTTGGAGCGTCTGTTTGTTTTTATTTTTGTTTTGTTATTTTCATTCTCTGAATAAATACATGCTTGTGTGGGAGAGAGACACGCTCCGCTTTTTCATATGAACACTAGTGTTCTTCGCTTTTACTTTTAGTGTTCATGGCGAAGGTTGAACTTGCTTCGTTCATTGTTATATGGTTGGAAACAGAAAATGCTGCATGTGGTAATTGGTATAATGTCTTGAATAAATTGATACTTGGCAATTGTTGTGCTCATATAGGTCATGTTTAAGCTCTTACATCATGTACCTTGTACCCATTAATGAAGAACTACATAGAGCTTGTTAAAATTTGGTTTGCATGATTGGTTCTCTAGAGTCTAGATATTTTCTGGTTAAGGTGTTTGAACAACAAGGAGACAATGTAAAGTCTTATAATACTTACAATATGTTCATATGTGAGCTTTGCTGCACCATTTTATACTTGAGTTTGCTTCAAACAACCTTGCTAGCCTAGCCTTGTATTGAGAGGAATTCTTCTCGTGCATCCAAATCCTTGAGCCAAAAACTATGCCATTTGTATCCACCATACCTACCTACTACATGGTATTTCTCTGCCATTCCAAAGTACATTACTTGAGTGCTACCTTTAAAATTCTATCCTTTGTCTTTGCAATATATAGCTCATGGGAAAAATAGCCTTAAAAACTATTGTGGTGAAGAATATGTAGCTATGTATCTTATTTCTTATAAGTTGCTTGTTGAGCGGTAACTATGCTTCGGGGACGCCATCAACTTTTACCTTTGTTGAATATCATGTGAGTTGCTATGCATGTTCGTCTTGTCCGAAGTAAGGGAGATTTTCATGATCAAATGGTTTGAGTATGCATATTGTTAGAGAAGAACATTGGGCCGCTAACTAAAGCCATGATTCATGGTGGAAGTTTCAGTTTGGACAATTAATCCTCAATCTCTTATGAGAATTTTAATTGTTGTTGAATGCTTATGCATTAAAAGAGGAGTCCATTATCTGTTGTCTATGTTGTCCCGGTATGGATGTCTAAGTTGAGAACAATCAAAAGCGAGAAATCCAATGCGAGCTTTCTCCTTAGACCTTTGTACATGCGGCATAGAGGTACCCCTTTGTGACACTTGGTTGAAACATATGTTATGCAATGATAATCCGTGTTAATCCAAACTAATTAGGACAAGGTGCGAGCACTATTGGTATACTATGCATGAGGCTTGCAACTTATAAGATATCTTATACATACACATATGATTTATTACTACCGTTGACAAAATTGTTTCTTGTTTTCAAAATGAAAAGCTCTAGCACAAATATAGTAATCCATGCTTCCCTCTGCGAAGGGCCAATCTTTTACTTTATTGTTGAGTCAGTTTACCTATTCTTTCTATCCCAGAAGCAAACACTTGTATCAACTGTGTGCATTGATTCTTACATGTTTACCTATTGCACTTGTTATATTACTTTGTGTTGACAATTATCCATGAGATAAATATGTTGAAGTTGAAAGCAACCGCTGAAACTTATATCTTCCTTTGTGTTGCTTGAATGCCTCTACTTTGAATTTATTGCTTTATGAGTAACTCTTATGCAAGTCTTATTGATGTTTGTCTTGAAAGTATTATTCATGAAAAGTCTTTGCTATATGATTCATTTGTTTACTCATTATCTTCATCATTGCTTCGAATCGCTGCATTCATCTCATATGCTTTACAATAGTATTGATCAAGATTATGATAGCATGTCACTTCAGAAATTATCCTTGTTATCGTTTACCTACTCGAGGACGAGTAGGAACTAAGCTTGGGGATGCTTGATACGTCTCAAACGTATCTATAATTTCTTATGTTCCATGCTACTTTTATGATGATACTCACATGTTTTATACACATTATATGTCATATTTATGCATTTTCCGGAACTAACCTATTGACGAGATGCCGAAGTGCCAGTTCCTGTTTTCTGCTGTTTTTGGTTTCAGAAATCCTAGTAAGGAAATATTCTCGGAATCAGACGAAATCAACGCCCAGTATCTTAGAATTCCACGAAGCTTCCAGAACACCCGAGAGCCACCAGAGGGGAGCCCTGGGGGGCCCACACATGGGGCTGGCGCGGCCCAAGGGGGGGCGCACCCCCCTGTTGTGTGGCGGCTCCGTACCCCCTCCGACTCTTCCTCTTCGCCTATATAAAGGTCTCTGACCTAAATCTTCGAGACGAAAAAGCCACGGTACGAGAAACCTTCCAGAGCCGCCGCCATCGCGAAGCCAAGATCTGGGGGACAGGAGTCTCTGTTCCGGCACGCCGCCGGGACGGGGAAGTGCCCCCGGAAGGCATCTCCATCGACACCACCGCCATCTCCATCAACGCCGCTGTCTCCCATGAGGAGGGAGTAGTTCTCCATCGAGGCTAAGGGCTGTACCGGTAGCTATGTGGTTCATCTCTCTCTCCTATGTACTTCAATACGATGATCTCATGAGCTGCCTTACATGTTGAGATCCATATGATGAGCTTGTAATCTAGATGTCGTTATGCTATTCAAGTGGATTTTACTTATGTGATCTCCGGAGACTCCTTGTCCCACGTGTGTAAAGGTGACAGTGTGTGCATCGTGTGGGTCTCTTAGGCTATATTTCACAGAATACTTGTTCACTGAGTTATGATTTGAGTTGGATGTCTCTATGAAATTGTGGTGTGTTAGTACCTCCTATGAATGCTCACAGTGACAGCGTGGGGGGAATACATCTTTAAGGTTTGCCTACATGATGAATTAGTGTTCGTTATCTTGCCAGAGAGTAATTCAGAATAGCATAGTGAAGTGCTTATATTTATATTCAATTATGATTGCAATGTTGAGAGTGTCCACTAGTGAAAGTATGATCCTAGGCATTGTTTCTAAATACTGCAATCATCGCTTATTTACTGTTTTACTGCATCTTTACTTCCTGCAATATTACTACCATCAACTGCACGTCAGCAAGCTATTTTCTGGCGCCGTTACTACTGCTCATATTCATTCATACCACTTGTATTTCACTATCTCTTCGCCGAACTAGTGCACCTATACATCTGACAAGTGTATTAGGTGTGTTGGGGACACAAGAGACTTCTTGTATCGTGATTGCAGGGTTGCTTGAGAGGGATATCTTTGATCTCTCCCTCCCTGAGTTCGATAAACCTTGGGTGATCCACTTAAGGGAAAACTTGCTGCTGTTCTACAAACCTCTGCTCTTGGAGGCCCAACACTGTCTACAGGAATAGAAGCGTGCGTAGACATCAGAGGTTGGCTCGTACACGCCATGCTGCTCGTACGCGCCATACTGCTCGTACGCGCCATACTGGGTCTGGACGACGGTGCCTCCGGCATGTCATAAGCTCGTGTAACAACATCATCATCTCGAGCGCAACCAAATCTTTTAAGCCCGCTCCCCGTATCAAATATACGCCTAATCAGGGATTTTCCTTCAGGTCCATTCACGTTTCGCAGCCGCAAAGCAGCCGATGCAGACCGAGCGATCTCCCAATATTCGCGTATCTGAAAATAATAACAAAATGTTGTGAATATTTATTTTAATTGCAATAAAGTAATATTTGTAAACAAATGTAAGTACCGAGGTTTCGCGATGGTATGCTGCTGTCCGTTCAGGCCCAAGATCCAGCTGCTCGACCTGTGTGTAATCTACCGTCCTCTCTGGTGGAGGGCCGGTGAGCAAAGTCCTTGTGCTACTGCGATACCACTGATTGTAGTGGTCATATGTGGCATCATTATATGGTCTACGAATGTAAGAAATAATTGTCGTTAGCACATCTATGAAAATAATCGAAGAAATTTAATACACAACGTACCTATGTTCCTCGCACAATATCGGATGCCGCGAGTATTAATCCACAATCGTATCCACTGTCTATTACGATCTGCTCCAGTCGGCACAATTCAAGCCTTTATTATCTTGCCTGAAATGAAATAAAATAGTTAATAACAAATATGTAAGTCAAAAAAAATAGGAGGTTGCAATACATTTTATATCAGAATGAGCGCACTTACGTATGAACTACATCATCAAGTCGCCTCGGTACTGGTGGTGGAACTAGCTGATAGAGACCAAATTGTCGCATAACACGCTCTGGGTTATATGTCTCAACCATCCAAAGAAATTGGAGGTTGCAGCGTGTCAACCACAAGTTGGAGCCTGTATACATATCAGTTGTAGGTGGCTGAGCACCCCATACGGCGACATTATCTGTCAATGGGTTCCATCTGATCATGTGATCCTCTAGCCCCTCAAACTCATGGTGGTATTCCGGGTAACAACCGTGTACCACATTTGTTGACCACCTTTTTTTAGCATGTACCCAACGAGATCCAAATGTCAGAGGGGCATGTATAGCCTGGCCAAAATCGTATGGGTGTATTATGTTGGATAGGTGGGGACGTCCAACAGGCAGGTATTCCCATGACCATAGCTGAAGAAACTCATAGCTGACGGCAAGTATGTGGCCCTTAGATTTTTCTCGGGTGGCGTGACATAACCCCCTGTATGTATGAGCAAGCATGGCTGAACCAAAGTTGTATACGGGCCCGGGAGGTAATGGGTCTTCTACTATCTCTTGGGCAATTATACCTAAGAGATACAACACATATGCAAATAGATGCCGTGACAGCGTGACATTATCTGCATGGGCAGGTAAGTTAGCAAAATTGGTGACTAGCCAGCTCATAGGCACACCCCTAGGACGATGTCCACTACGGGTGTTAGCTGGAAATGGAACACCAAGCCGTGCTTCAACCTGGTCCGGCCAATTACTAGAATATGCTTGCGGGACCACTGGATTACCAATGATAGGAAGAGCAGTAATCATGGACACATCTTTTAGGGTAGGTGTCAATTCCCCACAACGTAACTGAAAAGTGTGGGTCTCAGGTCTCCATCGATCAACAAGGGCTGACATAAGAGACGGGTCCAACATAAACTTCTCTGTGGTTGATGTAAGCTTGGAATATGAAAGAAATCCGTGAGCACGCAAGTGATCCATATAACGATCGTGAACATTCAACCTATGTTTGATGCCGCGTAAACTGAATGGGTGAGGGGGGTCGAAGTGGGCGTTCGGGTCCAACCATTGGTGACAACGGTGATCGGCATCAAACGATGCCTCTAAAAGGTCTGGTAACTGCATCGTCATCACCTGTACACACATAATAAGTACAAATATGTTAGCAAGTATTACAACAAATCATAAGCACAAATAATTATAAATTTATTACAACAACTCATGAGTACAAATAATTATAAATATGTTACAACAAATTATGAGTACAAATTATTATAAAATTATTACAACAACTCATGAGTACAAATAATTATAAATATGTTACAACAAATCATGAGTACAAATTATTATAATTACATCAAGCTGGGTTGTTGTTGCTACGGTAAGGGCATTCCCTTCGGGCATGACCAGGACATCTGCAAACTCGACAACAGCGCGGTTCTCCCGTCTGACTATGGTCCATGTCATTTCTATGACGGCGAGATTGGCGTCGACCCTTCGCGGTCCTCTTCAACGTCGGGTCCGGAACCCATATGGTGGATTTATCCGGCCATACATCCCTATAGTGCTGCCCAATGCCCCATGTCCAGAACTCACCGTTCCATGTGTGCAGTAGATTGTATGTGTTGAAGTACGGACATATGTAGGTCTCCGCGCTGATGTTCTGTGCTGAAGCAGCCTTGAGGACATGACTACAGGGGTATCCCAAAAGTTTTGGCTTGTTACAACTGCACTCACATGAGCTAGGTCCGAGGGTGACAACATGCTTTCTTGAGCCTCTGTGGTGACCTCTCACAAACTTGGCGCGTACATGTATTTCCCACTTATTCCTAAGTGCATCAATTTGACGGAAACCATGGCTTTGTGCTTTTTTGGCTTTCTCGTCGAGATGTCGCTGCATATTTTCAGACCATGGCTTGTTCATTGCGTCCCGAGCGTTGGCAACCTGAACTCTGTCTACAAAGTACGACAAAGTCCGGTTCCAAGTTTCATTAATCAGCGCCGTGGTAGGGAGGGCGCGCAAACCTTTCAGCACGCCATTGTACACCTCTGACATGTTGGTGGTCATTATGTCGTACCGAGCTCCAGAGTCGTAAGCAAGCGCCCACTTGCTAAAATCGGGGCAACTCTCGGCAATCCACGTAGACAAATTAACTGTCCTGGTATGACCCCTCCGATTTGTTCTCTGTGGCAATGCAGCTTTCTCAATTTCTGCATTGATTCCACTCCAAATTGCATTCATCTTCTCTGTTGTCTTTTGCATGCACATTCTCTTGAACAGCTTGAACCAATCCTTGTTCTTGAATTTTGAGTAAAAATTGGCTGCCAAATGCCGCATGCACCACCTTGTCTCTAGATCGGCCACCCCCATTCAGGATCTTGTGCCACCTTCAAAAATTCTAGCACACTCAATAACCCCGTGTTGCGATCAGAGATGATGCAAACATCGGGGCGATTTCCGACAACTGAAATCTTCAAGCAGCACAGGAACCAGAACCAGCTATCTTTATTCTCGCTCTCCACCAATGCATATGCAATAGGAAGGAGTTGATTGTTTGCATCTGCTGCGATCGCCAAGAGGAGTGTGTCCTTGTACTTTCGAGTGAGGAAGGTACCATCTATTGATATCACCGGACGACAGTGTTGGAATGCCTGTATAGCCTGGGGGAATGCCCAGAATAAACGGTCAAGTATTTCTTCATTTGGCTCCCTGGGGTGTTGACGTTGTCTTCTGAATACTTGAGTCCCAGGGTTACTTGACGATATCTGATGGAGCATTCTGGGGGCTAGGTCATACGCTTCCTCATATGTGCCGTACAGCCTCTGGAAGATCCCCTCCTTCGCACGCCTTGCCTTTCCGGAGCTGACATGGAAGCCAATCTGATCTTGTGCAGTCTCTTGCAGCGTCTTCACACTGACATTGATGTCTTTTTCCACCAACACTTGCATGATATGTGACACATATTTTGCGGTGACGTTCCGGTGGTTATCCAGAGCCCCAACCTGCTCGCGAGTATGTGGTTCTATTTTTGAGATATGCCAGGGCTGACATACCCCAAAGCTCTTTCGAGCGATCACTCCCCCCCTACACCCCTCATTCAATTTGACACATATCACTTTTAGCTGACTTCGATCAGACTGCTTCACTCTGTGCTGCCGAGATATACCCAATGCATACCTATTTATTGCCTGGTCAGCGGAGTCCTTGTCAGGGAAACTTTGCCCAACTAGCAGACTGTCCTCTCCTAGGCCTGGAACAGAGCGAAATTCATTGCTTATGGTCATGGTCTGTAAGAAGTCAGGGTCCATTGGACCTGCAACCGCCCTCTGGGAAGGACCAGCGCCCTCTTCGTCCGATGAGGATTCAGACGAAGATGAACGAGCGTCATCATCCAACGCCTCAGGCAATCCCTCCACGTGTTCGCTGATGTCGACGACCACGGACCAATATCCTGGGCCAGCATTATGGTGGCTAGACAGCTGCTCCGATGGGCCCATGCTAGGACCAGCGGTGATGGCAAGCTGCTAAGACGGGCCGGTACTAGGGCCCGCGGTGATGGACAGCTGCTCCTCTGCAGCGCTCCTACTGCTTCCGACATCATCACTAGCTGAAATAAATTTCACATACACCATCGGCCATCCGTACATAGCAGCACCAGGTGTGCTTGCAAACCTCATGTACGTACGCCAATTTGTATCATTTTTTACCTCCCGCAAACCCCAACGAGGAGGTCCTGTCCTATCATTCCCTTCTACGCATATAAGAGCCTCAACCGTCATCCTTATGCCACGCATCCCCTGACCAAATGGGACTCGAATGCATTTTCTTACATCCGCAAATGCTGTATTAACCATATCTACCACTGCAACTTCCATCGAGTCACAGTTCGAGAAATCCACCCCTCCAAATTCAGCACGTACGACTTCCCCATAGAACACTACCAAATTTTCCATCCTACCTACCGCACAAACAGATTTTTAAAATAATATTAGCAACATCCTACCTTAAATCATATTCATGTTTTAATAATTTCGTTACATCAGATATTTTAACATGCCATTATGACTTTTTAAAAATAATTACTCATTTATTTTTAACAATAAAACAACACACTAATTCTTAAAATATACTTCAAAAATATTATAAGACCACATATCAAAAGACATCATATATATATACCTCAATTTGCAGATAGATGTTCTTCCAAAAATAATTTACACGCCGGAATATTCCAAGTAATAATACCAATTAGCAACTACAGAAACGCTGCACTTCCAGGTGTCTGCTCGAATCCACCTAAAATATACATTCAAAAATCTAGTTATAACATGTGGATTTTGTCATCATAATTACTACAACCACCTAACATACAAGGTCATCACTTAATAAAATCCACCTAAGGTGCGTACTCATTTTTTCAACAAATTATACCATTTGCTCATATGGTCAAAGTTCAATAATACTACATTACACTACAACATGCTGCTGAGATAAAATTCTCACTTCACTCTACATGCTAACCTAATGTTACTTGCCTAATTACAGAGTAAGATACACTACACTACACAAAAATTAGCAAGTGAAAACAACATGCATGCAGCTCACGAGAGAAGAGAGAGTCAGCTTACCTTCATGTACTAATCAAAAGCATGCATGCACTTAACCATCAAGCATGCAGCTTTATCTTCACATGGAGGATGGGTTCTCTTCTGCTTCTAGTCAGCTCACGAGAGGCGCTGCTCGTCTGGGAAGAGCGGATGCTGGTTTAAAGCATGCAGGTATGTGAGCTCGTCTGCGAAAAGATGTTGCTGCTTTTATAGCATGCTGAGACACAAGCTAGCTACTGCCTTAAAGCATGCACAGACCGAAGCTCTTTCGGTGCTGTAGTTCATGTATCAGCGGCGGACGTCGCTTCATGTCTCCGAATCACACTGTATCGGACTGATAATTACGCAAAATGCCTGGGAATCAGCCAAGTTACACCCATACTGATACTGCCAGCTCCATTCATGGGCAAAAGCCAAAAATATAGGGAATCATCACACATCAAAGCGAAGCAATCAGCAAAAATATTCGTGGGTATCAGTGCGCACGCACAACGAGGCGCAGGCCTGCCGGCCGTGTCTCCTGGCCTGGGAGCTTGCCGCCACGGCTGGTGGAGGCAGCCGCCACGTCAGCGTGCCGCCGCACCCTGTGGCGGCAGGGCCCACCTGGGCTTCGACGGCGCAAACGGCGCAACGGACGGCGCCCTGGGGACGGACGTGCCGCCACACGCGACGGCGGCAGGGCCTGCCGCCACAGCCGGC
Organism: Lolium rigidum; assembly: GCF_022539505.1. Classification (NCBI taxonomy): domain Eukaryota; kingdom Viridiplantae; phylum Streptophyta; class Magnoliopsida; order Poales; family Poaceae; genus Lolium; species Lolium rigidum. The sequence goes on from NC_061514.1 coordinate 357,318,023, forward strand.
GGCGGCACCTGCCACGTGTCGCCTGGCTAACGTGCCTCCGTGGTACTTTTGCCATTTACACTGAGAGGTGGTCCTTTTTGCCATTTACACTAAGAGGTGGTCCTTTTTGCCATTTCACTGGGGCAGGTGGTCCTTTTTGACAAAAATTCACACCGTCCGTCTCCTGAACCCGCTGACACGCCAGCGCACCATCTTCCCGGACGGGACCACCATGCTATATCCGCTGAAGAGCCAGATAATGTGTCGCAATAGCCTCCAGGAAATACAAGTGCCGGGCGCTGGCCTCGCTGACGACTCATCAACAATGGTGCTCCATTTCGGCGTCCGCCGTATAGCCGTCGCCCAGCCAGTAGCTGAAGAGTGGAGAACGCTAGGGTATATCAAGTCTTGGATCCGTGCATCCTTGTCATTCGCAGGCCGCTTCTACTGTGTCACAGAGGAAGGCATCATGGTGTTGGACGTCACCGGCAAGTGGCTGCGGCTAGTGATGGCGGCCGAGGAGGAGCAAGGTTTGGAGAAGTGCCCATACCAAGACACCGTAAACCTAGTGGACAACGACGGCGAGCTGATTTTGGTGAAGAGCAAAGGGGCAACCGACCTTCCCACAAAGTATGAGGTGCACCGGGTGGATCTGCACGCGTGCAAGACCGTACCCACCCACGGGCTACGGGGGTGTGCCGTGTTCGTCAGCGGCGCCCAAGGCAACAATGGGCGGGCACTCTCGGTGCATGTCGGCCTGTCCTCGTCCATCAGTGCTGACATAGTCTACAGATGCAGCACGTGGGCTAATGGCTGGCCGAAAATCGATGCCTACCATCTGCTGGATGGAAGCATCCAACATGACTTCAGCGGGGGCAAGATTGTGGAGTGCTTATGGCGCTAAATCACAGGTTCATCAGAGGCATACGGTGATGCCTGCTGCTAGTCCACGGAAGCGGAAAGCTAATCCAAAGGTGATAGGAAATGAGTGGATCAACTAGCTAGATTGTAAGGACGTGATCAATAGGGTCACGTCAGCCTTGTCTTACGGTTACCATGTCGGACCTTTACTTAGTTGGAAGAAAAAGAATGAAGAATGAGAAGGCTGTTTTCTCTTAGCAAAGTGATGATCCCTAGAAAATAAGAGAATGCAATTTTCTCCATTCTACCATGTGTCTTCCTTCATAAATCCATTTTTTTCTAAAATTAATTGATTTTCATTAATTGCTACAGATGACAATAAGAGATAATGCATTGTATCACTTATATTTAATGTCTATTCTAAATGATATGGACTGCTAAAAGAAGGTGAGCCTTCTCTACCATTGTACATGCCCTAACACCAAAAAAATTCTTAGCTGTGTTGTTAATTTCAGATTTGTACCAAAGTAACTTGTACGATATGAGACTCAATGTAACTTAATGAATCTTGTATACGGATGAACCAGATCCGCTAGGTAACGACTACCCGTTCTCCCAACCGAGGTGTTATATGTTCTAGATCATTGTCCTAGCAGGAGATAATCATATACAAAGACTAATCTTTTATCTTCTTTCGTAGCATTGTTACCCTTGACTCGAATTGTATCAGCTACACTTTACCAAATGGTCGGTAACTTTTAAAACAGATCCTAGCGCGGAAACTATGAAGGGTCTTTCTGCTCAGAAGGCGGAAAAGATCTTCAAAACCTCTTTGTTTCGGGTTTTATTAGATTTTCACAGAAATGAGCTGTGCGGTAGGCTTTTTCAGTACCACCACCAGAAATACACCTTTGAGGGAAATCACGACTTAAGATGCATTAAAAAAATTATGATATATATATATGTTATTTGTTAAACGTAAATCAGTGAAAAGGAGAGTAAACAATTCTTGAACTAGCAGCTAGAGCAGGGCAAAGAGCAAAACCCAGAGCCAACCCAAACTAAGAGGTCCTCACTCCTCAGACCTCAGCTGGCCAGGGTAATCATCTGCAAAGAGAATAGGTAAATTTTGGCTACCCAAACCCATAATGTAAGAGAGAACCAACCTGTAGTTGGATGATTAGAAGGCAATGACACCTCTAGTTTATTAGAGTTTAAATTCTAGGTTTGATATTACAGCTTCTTATAAAGGCGAGATATTTTTTCAGTGAGAGCTCGTGAATATCGAGGCACCTGTTGACTGTGGTGACTTTCTCAATCTCATGATCCACAGATCAGTTTTTTTAAACTTGGTTAGGTGCTCATAGAGATAGAGTGTGCGTATATATCTTCTTAAAAGTAAGTTATGTACCTATATATGAGCGATTGAGTTACTCATATATTTTTTTGAACGTATGACCAACTTTATTTATCAGTTATAAGGATTACATCAGATCGCAACAGAGGTAAAAGAAAATTTGGAGCTCGATCAATCCAAACTTGAGTGTCCGATCCTCTAGCTATCCTAGCCAACTCATGAGCTACTGCATAAGCTTTCCGAAAAGAATGTTCAAACAACACTCTCGAGAATTCAGAAGAAAGATGGTAGCAGTCATCAAAGATGGCCGCCGCAGCCCCGCTAGAGTTGCCTCTATCCTGCATAATCTTGATCACCTCGCTGCTATCAGAAGACATAATGATACGATTGCAGCCCATTGTCTCTGCAAGGATCAAACCTTGTTTCAGTGCATGTGCTTCAGCGGATAACGCATCAAAAACAAAGTCCAACTTCGTATTGCATGCCGCGACGAAGTTGCCTTTGCAATCCCGGATTACGGCTCCAGTGGTGCCTCTCAGTTGGTCCGCATCGAAGGAGGTATCCACGTTAACCTTGACATGATCACTGATCGGTTTCACCCAGCCTCCCCGCTTCGTCGCCTTGGGTGAATTTGCAGCAAAATAATTGGAATATAAGGCTTCTATCGCCCTTGCTGTCCTCTCAGGGTCCTGTAAGGCCTCACCTCTTGTCGCCTTACATCTTTCCCACCACAGATACCATGCTGTAGCCGCGACAAGCTCTGGAATACTAGCAGTTCCCTCTAATGGCATGACATGGATCTCATTGCTTAGAATCTGCTCGAGGACCGCTTGCCCCACTCGATCAATATCGCATGCAGTGTCGATAACCTGTCCTAGTCCCAGATGATCCCATACCGGCGAGCTCTCCGAAACTCAAAAAGGAGATGTTTAGTATCTTCAGCTCCAAGTAAGACATAACGGGCACTATGGACTAACTCTCAAGTGCCGATTAGCCAGTATCACCCAGCATGGTAAGGTCTCCTGCATGATCCGCCATATGCAAATTTTAACCTTGCTAGGTACTCTCAATTTCCAAATCGTCGCCCACATCGGGTGCTCCTTCATTGGTCCATCATCTGGACGATTTATCCTGTGACCAAACTGGCTCTCCCACTCTACAAAATAAGCAGACCGGACCGAAAAATGCCTGTTTTGGTAAAGTGCCACGATACGAAATCTTCCATCATGTGTTACTCATATTTCTTTGTGCATACAAAAGCATCACAAATCATTTTTGTGAGACATTGAGCGACAGCAACAAACACGGCCACGGTTCAAGCAAGATGCTCCTTCCGTTCATATAAAAATGTCGAAGGTTTATCCATATTTAAATATATCTATATACTAAAAAGATTTTTAAATACATCTAAATTTAGATAAACTTTTAGAGTGTGAATTTTGTACTTACATATATGGGTGTGGATCTTTTCGTCACCATCCATTTATTTGTCAAGATTCCTTTTCTTATCCAAATATCAAAGCACAATCAACAATGACGGAAAACATTTTTTACAGACAGATGTTGTATTAATTTTCTTGCGAGATTAGTGTAACCAATCAGCCGGCCCTATTGAAAATTTCAGAGCCAAAATTTGGTCGACCGATCAGCCATTCAGCCTGCAGACCGGTCATCCGAATAGCTCCCACGCACGCACACGCCCACGCCCTCGCTGGCCACGCCGCACTCGTTTGCGCCCACGATCTCCGTCCGAGGATTTGAGGCGAGATCACTGTGTGGGCAGACCTTTTCTCTCTGCTTCCACCCCCGCCACCAACCTATTACCCCAAGGTAACCCTACCCGATTCGGCTGGACGCTGTGCGAGAGTCGAGATTTGTGGTTTTCTCAAGGTATTCTACCTTTTCCTCGCAATTTACTCCTAGACCAACAATTTATTCCAAACGTAGATGCCGCCGCTATCGACGGGATTGCACTTGAAGCATAAGAACTCACAGCAACTTCGTCTAATCCTCGTGCAGGTCCGATCCATTCATCCCATCGCGTTTCCCGAGTAATTTCTTCGTACCAAATTTGCTGCGACCATCTAAAGCCATAGTGCAGGCTATCTGTTCGACGGAATGTCCCGCAAGAAAGTAAAAGTTGACACTGTCGAGGGAGATGCCGCCGCTGCCGATGATCGTCTTAGTGCCCTCCCGGACGACCTCCTCCACAAGGTCATGTCGTTCCTGAGGGCGTGGGAGGTGGCTCGCACCTGCGTGCTCTCGCGCCGCTGGCGCAACCTCTGGGCTTCCGCGCCCTGCGTCGACCTCCGGGTCTGTTGCAAACACCGTCACCGCCCGCTCCCTCTGCGACTCACCAGGTTCGCCAACCACTTCTTGCTCCTGCGCAAGGTGTCTGCGCCGCTGCACACGCTCCGGCTCCTGTCCACCGCCGACCTTAACGGTACTCCTACCCTCCCGTACAGCCCCAAATACGATGAGGACGGGGAGGATTACTGCTCTACGGATGTCGAGATGTGGATCCGTGCTGCCATAAACCGGGGGGCTCGCTTTATCCAGCTTAGTCAACATCCAAGGCAGGATGACTTATCTGACCTTGAGTCCGTGCCCCTCATCTCCCGCCACCTCAAACACCTGCACCTATCAGGTACAATGTTGTACGACAGGACACTAAGGCAGCTCTGTTCTCAGTGCCCTTCTTTGGAAATCCTGGAGCTCAAGGAGTGCCACTTGGATGGCCCCCAGATATCATCTGCCTCACTTATCAGTTTGACCATGGTCGACTGCAGGATCAGGACAGAACTATCCATCGCTGCTCCAAACCTCGTATCGCTGCGCTGTGTCAATCCGTACCACCATGCTCCCTCATTCGAAAACATGGGGACTCTGGCCACGGCCACCATCACGCTTAAGGACTCTTTCTTGCATGATAAGTTTGAAGATAGGTACATTGAACCCGATCCAGAAGTATTTGAGTGTGACAGCAGCAGTGACCGTGAATCAGATGATGATAGTGATGCTGATAGCAATTTGAGTGAAGAATTCTATGGTGATGAAGTTTTAGGTGGCCAAAATGTTATCCGCAGCCTTTCAAATGCTACAAATTTGGAGCTGATAGCTGATGTCGGAGAGGTATAAATATGAATCTGTTGCTGATATTTGTCGGCTATTTTATTTGCAGAATAAAATTGTACCTCACAAAATCCTTTTTACTGGACATCTTGGGCATTTTTTTCCACTCCAATACCAATAGCTGGTTACATACTCATAGTCACAACAAATGACCTGCTAAGTTATGGGAAATAATTCTAGCTTTATCGTAGTATATATTAAGATTGTATAACCAAAGTGCATGTAATATGAGTAGCTTGCCAGGAGCATTTTTGTTATCATTTTTCTTTTCCAATGTTGTATCCTTATGAGCATGTCTACAGTCTAACGATATCATCCTCTTAGCAACTTAACCAGAAGCAAACATTCACTTCCACACAAATGTCTAATTGCTTGTAACTTCACCGTGTTATTATTCTTTCCCTTGGACTGAACAAATTCACTTCTGTGTACCATATGAAGTTGATTCTGAATAGGGAAATGGAAATGTGCCCAATTTTTAGCAACCTGAAGGTGTTAACCCTTGGTGAATGGTGTATGGCTGATGACTTCCGTCCATTAGTCTTGTTCCTGCAGCATGCTCCAAATCTGGAGAGGCTTTTTCTTAAACTTAAAGTGGTATGGGCATTCTTATACTGCCTTTATATGAACTGTGATAATTTAGTTTGGACCTATTTCATGACATTCATTTTGTTCTGTGACAAGGATCATGAGGAAATAGAAGACGATATCAAACCAGAGGGTAGATCATTTGTTTGCAAAAACCTTGAGACGGTCAAGATAAAATGTCCCAAGGATGATGAAAGAGTTCATGTGTTAGCAGATTTCTTCGTGGCTAATGGCATAGCCATGGAAAAGATATCTGTCTATCACCGTCCGACTCGCCAAACTTGTGAGTCATGTATTCTTACCTTATCTCACACAAGTCTTTCATTATTATTATTTTGGTTAAATGACACTAAAGCCACAAAATGTTGTTATATTTGCAATGTGAGTCAGTTTGTTTTTGGAGCTTGATCAGAATTTATACAGTGTAAACTTATTCGCTTCCTCACACTTCAACCAGGCAAATCCTTGGCCTTAAGATGGGGCTGATGAGTAGAACCTGCAGTTTTGGCGGTAAGATCTTACATCTGATTACATAGCTTTTTATTGACTGTAAGGATTACAAGTCCTATCTTATGATGTAAATCATCACTTTGTACTTAACACAGATTTGAGGAACAAGAAACTACCAACATGTCAAAATATTTGGTGTCTTTGTCAGTGCACGTTTTCTAAAGTTATGGTTTCCCCCTTTTTTACTAATATACATCTACAAATGCTATGGAAATGTAATTTGACAAGAATGTCTGTTATATGACCGACCTTTGTGCGTATCTCTGAAGTCTGATCATTTGTTGTGTACCTTAGAATTTTGAACAGTGGAAGGCTATCTTAATGACAAAATGTTCGTCCATGCAGATAATCCTCTCACACGGCACAGATCATGGCTGCAGAATTAAACAGAGCTGCTGATGCTTCTTGTGCGTATCTCTGAAGTCTGAACCATGTGTGGGCCGTGTGGCTACATGAAACCCATAAAAAGTCAAGATTGTTTTTCTCGTGTGACGAGTTAACATTATTATATATACAACATTAATTCGTACTTAGACAAGTACTATGAAAATGATGTTACCATGGTATTATTATCCTAGTTATAAAAGTTTGGAGGTTAATTTGCTTAGTCCCGGCAAAATACCACATACTTCAGCGTTCTATTCGATTACACATGTTAATCACTAGGTACCTGTGCAATAAGGATTCCTAACAAAAAATTTAGGCTGCGGACAGAAGACATGTTTGGTCCATGGACACGCAAAAGTCCAGTACTCCTATCTATGGACAAATAACTTAAACCTAGCGGTAAAACTATTAATTAAGTGCTAGTATATGACCATAAAGTTTTTGAATTTGGTTAACCCTTTTTGCATGAGCTGTTTGAATTACATGGGGACCGGACGTCCCTGGCTCAACCCACCCACGCCGACAGCCTAGTCTCTCTCCATCGCGATTGCCATTCCCCATTCCCCTTCCTCTTCGTGGCCGAGCGTCTCTCTCCGCCTCAAATCTCTCCATCCACGCGACCACAAGCTCCCCAGCGAAGCTAGCAGGCGGAGCGCGCGGCGCGGCGGCACGGCGGCGTGGCGATCCGGGCCAATTTCCCTAATCCCCTTCCTTGTCGCGGCGAAGCGTCTCGTCTCGTCTCTGCCTCGAAATCTCTCCATGGACGCGACCACCGGCTCCCCCACGAATCTAGCAGGCGGTTCGCGTGGCAGTGCGGCGACGGGCCGCCGACGATGCGGTCCAGCAGCCCGTATCTCTCTCTTCGCCGCGGGTTCGACATCACCGATGACTGGCAGGGAGGAGGGATCTGGGTCTCGAGTTTTGAGCCGGTGAGTATCTGCTCTTCGCCCATTCTGTGGTATCAAGAGGGCGATGCATTTCCAGTGGCCTCTGTTGCGAGCAATTTTTGGGTGTTCTTCGTTCTTGTTTACTTTGGTGCGCTGCTACATCTGAAGTCTCTGTAATCCACTACAGCATCCCGTCGTATTTATCGTCCATAGATCTCGAAACCTGCACACAGATAGCTCACCTGATGTCCTTTTTGCTAACCCTTAAGACGTACGTCTTGATAACAGCGTGTTTGGCAACTAGGGAAACTATAACTCATCTTGATCAACTACAAAAAAACTAGTTAGCTGGCTACGGCAAAGCAACTAGATCGATCTCCATGGCTAGCTCAATAAAACACACTGGAATGACTTGCATGTATTGGGCGTCCTAATATTCCTCAAGTCACCATGAGAACCCGAAGGCTAGCTTTTGCCCTAGTTCCGATGTTTTTGTATGAACATAGAATGTATTTTTTAGACACTCTAATACATCCTGCTTATAGTATTTCTAGTATAATACTTTACTAGCAGGATTTATTTTTTAGGCAATTAATACCTTCTGCATATCGGATTCTCTAGTATAATGCTTTACTAGTAGGATGTACTTATTTTTTAGGCACTTTTTTCTAGTATAATGCTTTACTAATAGGATGTATTTTTAGGCAATTAATACATCCTGCATATAGGAGTATAATGCTTTACTAATGGGATATATTTTTTCGGCACTTTAATACAACCTGTACATAGGTTCTAGTATAATGCTTTTTACTAACATGATGTATTTTTAGGCAATTAATACATCCTGCATATAGGATTCTAGTGTTTTACTAATAGGATTTTTTTGGTAATTATATATGCAGTGTTTTGTTCTTTTCTTGTAATTTTTTAGGATGTAAATTAGTGTCAATAAATACATTCTGGTGTGATTTTCTATTAGCAAGAATATGTATAGGATGTTTTTTTATATACATGTAGGTTTTCAATCTTTTTATGAACTAGCGCAAAGATGGACCAGTGTTGGTCCCTGCATTCTCTGTATCTTGATGTCCCTGTTCTGTTAGATCCTCAACATTGTTCTGACCATCAACTTGGTCCTGATGATCAACTTCAGGTGTTGGTGTATTTAGATCAGGAAACCAGAAATCCATATATGCAAATATATAGAAATAGTTACATTTCCATATAATTTAGCTAGCAGAACATTTGCAGAAAGTTTGTTGCAAGTTAACTTTCTACCGTGTTTTTATTTCCTGCCATGCTTTATTCACCCGGTCTGCAATTACTTCAAGCAGAAAATTAGCAGAAAATACATGTTGAAGACAATAGGTACTTGTCTTCAAGCCCTGCAGATGATGAAGACTGATTTGAGAGAAATCATGGCTACACATTCTAGCTTCCTGGAAGAGAAATTTTACATGCCTCTCCTTGCTTTCAGGTTCCTGGCAATGCAGTTTGCCACTAGTTTTTGTTCATTTACTAGTTTAAGGTGCCTCACAAACTACTAAAGCCTGGTGCTTTTTGGTGCTGGATTGTACTCAAGAACATACATCCTACAATGCAGACCACTTTGTACCACTATGTCCTTTTCTCTCATAACTGTTGGAGACCAGTTTTATACATCTATGACAATATCTGTGGGGTAGCTGATACTGAGGCATCAGCCGGCCTGAATCTAGCTTCCTGGATGTTCATGTAAAACTACAGATCTAGAGGTGCATGAATTTGGCTGCAACCTTTCATACCTGTTTCGGTGGTTGTAGATTCTGGCGCGCCTCCCTATTTTGTTTTCTGTTTTATTTTTGGTTGCCTGTAACTTTTCTACCGAAGAAGGTCAAGCCATGGAGCTGGTAAAGTTTCCTCTATTGTTATATCTGGACCAGCCGCCTGTGGATGTGGTCTTCCCACGTCACCGCGTGTGGACGCGTTTCCAGGACAGAGGATGCTTTCGTTTTACAGCCTGTCGCTGTCTACTTTTGGCCCCACTTACTATTTTAGGAAAGATTCTGGTTCAGACAAGGTGGGCACCCTGTAAAGCAAACTGGTAACCGCGCACCGTGTAGCAACGCCCTTAACAGAAAGCACGTTCTGCAAATGATGCGCTCGCAGAACATCAGACAGATGTTGTAACTAGTATACGAGCTAAGTAAAATTGTCTCGGGCTGTAAAAGTGAACACATAATTAAGCATGCTCCCTCATTCGTAAATCGTTTCTACTTTGTCATTAAGGAAGTGATCGTGGTGGTGGTGGAGCATGGGTTATGGAAGTGATCATTCGCAATCCGTTTCTACCGTCGCCAAGTATGGAACTTTGGATTGATCTAACGAAGTAAGAGCAACTCTAAGAGCATCTCTAACAGAACCTGAAAAGTGCGAAACGAAAAACTGGTTTTCAGTCTTTCGAAAACTAGTTCGTTTGAATTTGGCAGTGGCGCAGATTAGAAACCGAAAAAGTGGAACTGAATAGCGGAATTTGAAATGGCGCACAGAACCTGAAAAGTGCGAACCGAAAAACTGGTTTTCAGTAAAACTAGTTCGTTCGAATTTGGCAGTGGCGCAGATTAGAAACCGAAAAAGTGGAACTGAATAGCGGAATTTGAAATGGCGCACATAAATTATGCGATGATCATAGTTCGACATCAAATTGATGCCCAGATTGAGCATCAAAACATACGTTGTTCATAAAATTAAAGCTACGTTACTGGTACACCGGCAGGCGCTAGTTAGCTAAAGCAAAATGCGGCCACTATATTGACTTACGCACGCGGCGATGTCGGTGGTGGCGGAGCGGTTCGGCGGCAGAGGGCGCCGACGCTGTCGTCGACGAGCTTCACGCGTCGTCGCCGTCAAGCTCGACTATTTCGAGCTTGATGCGGCAGACGCGGGCCTCCCGGCGGGCCGCCTCGTATTCACGGACGAGGCGGACGGCTTCCGCCTCCTCCCGGCGGAAGCGCGCGCGAGCCTCCGCCTCGCTGATGGCCTTGGTCTGCGCGAGGACGGCGTCCTCCTCGTCACTGTCGTGGACATAGTCCCCGGCGGAGAAGGTGGGCGAGCGCGGCTTGACTGGCCAGAGGACGAGCCCTCACCGGCGTTGTCGTACCTGGCGAGCTTCCCTGGGGGCGTGAGCCCCCAGTTCGTCCACCGGCGTGAGCTGCGCTTGCGCGCGCCCTCCGACCGGTTCCATTTCCGCCGCTCCGCGTCGGTGCGGAAGACGTGCGGGCGTGGCGGCGAGTCGCCGCCGCCCAATCCGGCGCCACGGCCTTGGGAGCCTTGACGGGACGACATCGCGTGGCGGCGGGCTTTGGATCGGTGGCTGGGGCGAGCTGGATTGCTCGCCGGAAATGGTCAGGGGCGGCGGCGGAGGGAGAGGAACGGCGGAGGGGAGTATGGTTTGCGACCCGAACTCCCCTCCGCGAACCCTTTTAATAGGGGCCGTTCGGGGACCGATTCGGGCCCCCGAACTTATTTTACGGGCCGGCCCATGTATTCGGTCGCTGATCTGCGGCACATTCAGCCCGAACCCGTAAATTCGCCGGAAAAGTTCGGTTCCGACGGGATTTACGGGTTCTGCTAGAGATGCTCTAAGAGAGCTAAATGCTACCGGAACTGAATTTTTCCGGCGGATTTACGGGTTCGGGCCGAAAGTGGCATAGAGCAGCGCCTGAGTCGGCGGCCTGCCCCGAAAAAGTGAGCGCGCTGCCCCTATTTAACCAGGTCGGGAAGGGGAGTTCGGTTTCGAAACCCTACTCCCCTCCGCCGCATCCGCTCCTCCACCGCGAAAAACCCTCGCACTCCAGCGAGCAATTTCGGCCGCTCCCTCGCGCTCTCCGCTCTGCCGCGACCTCCCCTCTGTTCGCAATGGCGGAGACTCACCGCCTCATCCGCCAGTTTTGCGCTCGGAGGCGGAGCGGGCGACGCGCAGGTGGCCCCGCAGGTCGGCGCGCAGCTCGACGCACAATGGGGTGTGCAATGTCGACGGCGAGGTCTCATCCGGCGGCTCATGCAGCCCGCCGCTTCCACCGCTCCCCGACAGCAGCGACGACGATGCCGTGGCGCTTCCCCTCACTAGCGGGAACTACGCGTATGAGGCGACGAAGATCAAGCTCACCGCCCTCGTCGTCGCCTAGGCTTCCTCCGCCGCGAAAAACCCTCCTCCGTCGCGCGTAGAGGCCCCGGTGAATATCTCGAGGCCAAATTTTGGTCAAATTAGGCGTGCGGCCTAGGATTAGTAGTTATTTTGGTTTATTATATGCAAATTATGTTTGAATGTAGCTCGATCGGAGCATCAAAGTTGTTGCATTTCGCATGTTTATTGCCAAAAATTTCTCGCGATGTTTGATTTCTTTTTTTAGTTCGTCTTTTCGGTTTCTATTTTGCGCTTTAAATGAAATCAACGAAACCGTAAAATTCGGAAGACTGAACTAGTTTTCGGTTCGCACTTTTACAGGCACTACTAGAGATGCTCTAAGAGCATCTTCACTTGCCCTCCGGCCTTTGGGGAGTGTTGACGCCAACATTTTCGTCGAGCCACGGCCCCCAAATTAGTTTTTCATCCCAACTCTCCATCCAACGCTTTCAGGCCGAACCTAGTAGAAAGGGACGCTAGCGGGGGCGCCGGCGCACCGTGTGTTGACGGGAACGAAGCGGGAAGAAGGCGCGGAAAATGCCTCCTAGATGTGGACCCGACTCGTCAGTGTCGGCGGAGTCATCTTGCTCCTCGCCTTCTGTGCCCGTTGATAACTCACAAGTATAGGGGATCGCAGCAGTCTTCGCGGGTAGTAAAACTCAATTTATTGATTCGACACAAGGGGAGACAAAGAATACTTGAAAGCCTTAACAACTCGAGTTGTCAATTCAGCCGCACTGGAAACAGACCTTGCTCGCAAGAGTTTATCAGTAGTAACAGTTTTATAGCAGTAGCAGTAGTAAAATAACAGCAGCAGAGTAACAGAGACAGCAGTAGTGATTATAGTAAACATCAGGATTAAAATACTGTAGGCACGGGGACGAATAACGGGCGTTGCATGAATGAGAGAAACTCATGTAACAATGCAAGCAGGGCATTTGCAGATAATAATAAAACGGTGTCTAAGTACAAAGCAATCAATAGGCATGTGTTCCAATTATAGTCGTACGTGCTCGCAATGAGAAACTTGCACAACATCTTTTGTCCTACCAGCCGGTGGCAGCTCGGGCCTCAAGGGAATCTACTCGGATATTAAGGCACTCCTTTTAATAGAGCACCGGAGCAAAGCATTAACACTCCGTGAACACATGTGATCCTCACATCACTACCATCCCCTCCGGTTGTCCCGATTTCTGTCACTTCGGGGCCATTGGTTCTGGACAACGACATGTGTATACAACTTGCAGGTAAGACCATAAACAATGAATATCATGATGAAATAATAACATGTTCAGATCTGAGATCATGGCACTCGGGCCCTAGTGACAAGCATTAAGCATAACAAGTTGCAACAATATCATCAAAGTACCAATTACGGACACTAGGCACTATGCCCTAACAATCTTACACTATTACATGACCAATCTCATCCAATCCCTACCATCCCCTTCAGCCTATAGCGGGGGAATTACTCACACATGGATGGGGGAAACATGGCTGGTCGATGGAGAGGCGTCGGTGGTGATGATGGCGATGATCTCCTCCAATCCCCGTCCCGGCGGAGTGCCAGAACGGAGACTTCTGGCTCCCGAGACGGAGTTTCGCGATGTGGTGGCGTTCTGGAGGGTTTCTGGCGACTTCGACTTCCCTCCGTGCGTTTTTAGGTCGAAAGCAATAAGTAGTCCGAAGGAGGGCGTCGGGGGCCGACCGAGGGCGCCACACACTAGGGCCGCGCGGGCCCCTCCTGGGCCGCACCGGCCTAGTGCGTGGGGCCCTCGGGCCCCCACCTGGCTTGTCCTTCTGGCTCCGTAAGTATTCTGGGAAAATAGGGCCTTCTGTATAAATTCCGAGGTTTTCCTGAAAGTTGGATTTCTGCACAAAAACGAGACACCAGAACAGTTCTGCTGAAAACAGTGTTAGTCCGTGTTAGTTGCATCCAAAATACACAAATTAGTGGCAAAACAACAGCAAGAGTGTTCGGGAAAGTAGATACGTTTTGGACGTATCAACTCCCCCCAAGCTTAGCTTATTGCTTGTCCTCAAGCAATTCAGTTAACAACTGAGCGATAAAAGAACTTTCACAAACACATTTGTTCATATGATGTAAATATTCTCATGCTATGGCTAATCACTTAGGCAGTTCATAATAAGATGCATGCAAATAAGATCATCTAATAGCTATGTAAATCATGGAAAGGTACCAACAATTAATAATAAGCATCATGAATCATGTATATAAGCAGGATTGCAATGTTCATAAAAGAGTATGATAGAGTGGTATCTCGCTTGCCCATATTTGATCAGCAAAACATAAATGCTCGAGCACCTCCGAAGTTCATAGAAAGACTAGAAATAGTGATTGTCAAAGATAAAAGCATCAAAGTTATACCACAATCAATTATATTTTGAGACAAGCATATTACACTAAGAATGACAGTTGTGCTCTCAAGAAAGTGCTCAAAGAAAGGATGGAGACTCAATGTAAAAGTAAAAGATTGACCCTTCGCAGAGGAAGCGAGGGATTAACATGCGCTAGAGCTTTTCATTTGTAAAACAGGAGTAAAATTATTTTGAGAGGTGTTTGTTGTTGTCAACGAATGGTACTGGGTACACCAACTACCTCGCCAACCGGACTTTCAAGAGCGGCTCCCATGAAGGACGTTATCTCTACCAGCAAGGTAGATCATCCCTCTTCTCTTTTGTTTACACATGTATTTTAGTTTTATTATGGGTGACACTCCCCCAACCTTTGCTTACACAAGCCATGGCTAACCGAATCCTCGGGTGCCTTCCATCAATCACATACCATTGAGGAGTGTCTATTTGCAAAATTAAGTTGCTTACCGATGAATCGAGCAAAACATGTGAAGAGAATTATTAGTGAAAGTTGATTAATCGGGGCTGGGAACCCCATTGCCAGCCTCTTTTTGCAAAATTATTGGATAAGCGGATGTGCCACTAGTCCATATGAAAATCCGTCAAGAGTAAATGACAAGGTTGAAAGTTAAACACCACATACTTCCTCATGAGCTATGAAACATTAACACAAATTGAGAAGCATTTTGAAGGTTTTAAAGGTAGCACATGAGAATTTACTTGGAATGGTTTGAAATACCATGCATAGGTATTTATGGTGGACACTCGGAATAACTTGGTTTTCATGTGTTTGGAAGCACGAGCAGCGTTCCCGCTCGGTACAAGTGAAGGCTAGCAAAAGACTAGGGAGCGACAAATCAAGAGAGCGATGAATCGTCATAATCATGCTTGCGGCAAAATAAATTAACCGAGGCATAAAAGTGATACAAGAACTCGAAGCAATGTAAATCATCGAGGCTTAATTGACTTTTGTTCAGTCATATGCATGCGTGAGCATGTGCCAAGTTAATTCAACCGAATTATTCAGAGGAGGATACCACAATATCATACCTATCTATGAATAAAACAATGCAAGCAAACATCCATGACATGCTACTCATATTAATAAATTGGAGCTAAACATGAGAGAACATGAACTACTAGACTTTCTTAAATGACATATACCTCACATGAACCAACTAAGCATGCTCACATGGATGAGTATATGTACAAAAATGAAAACAAATAGAGTTCATACCAGCCTCTCACCACAATCAGATTGTCGTAGATCGTCATTATTGCCTTTTCACTTGTGTAGCTTGGATAATATGAAATGAAAACCACGCTCCAGCCACCGAAGACCATTGAACTCATAATGAACTTTACAAACCAAAGAAGAACAGCAAATATTTTTGGTGTTTTCGAATTTGAGAACAAAAACAAAAGGAAACAAGCAAACAAAGCAAAATCTTTTTGGGTTTTCTTATAGCAAACTAGCAATAGCAAATAAAGCGAAACAAATGCAAGAATCAAAATAAATAAATGGTGAAGGGAAACAACAGAAATATTTTTGGTATTTTTGTGTTTTAGGAAAGAAACAAAGCAGGAACAAGAAAATGAAAACTAAAAGAAACACAGAAAAGCAAGATGGCAGAAATCTGCCAAAACTTGACAGCAGTACAGAAATCGATTTTTACAAAAATCTTCCGTTGCTCAGCTCGAAAAGTGTTCAACTAATGAAAGTTAGATAACAACCTGTGGAACATGCACAAAAATTGGCAGCTCAAAATAACGTTCTGTCTGTGCGCACGATTTTTTTTGGTAACAGTCCAGAATCTGTTTTCAGCCAGCACTTCCCCAAATATCATCTCCCTTTCATTAGAAAACCACTCAAAGAAACTAAACAAGTATGTACAAGTATCCAGCAACCATAATATGCAAAGAATGAGTGATGCCGGTATACCTTCCCCTAAGCTTAGGCTTTTGGCCTAAGTGGAGATCAACCCCATGGTGCCCATGAAGAAGCACCTTCGTAGTACGAAGATGGATCATATTCCGGGTATGTGCTAGAGGAAGCACCCGGATACGTGACGGTGTAGTCGTAGGAGGGCTCGGCGTCCTCGGAGTCATGCTGCTGGTGGAAGTTGTGTATCTTCGGCTTCTCATCCACCTCCTCCTTAGAGCGCGACCATGGTTTCCTGTTGATACTGAACAAATCTGGTTGGGGCAAGGGACTTCCCTCTCTTCCCCGTCAGCAAACAACACTCTATAAACAATATTATCTAACCTAGAGTCAGCTATAACAAATTGATGACTCTTCATAGCAGCAATATCAAGCCTCATAGGAGTTATTATCACATCATTAGGGTCAAGAGGAAGCTCTAAATATGCTAAAACGCGCGAAGCAATAATTCCTCCAAATATAGGCCCCTTGTTAGACAAGCGGCGAGCAACAAGAGCACCAAGATGATAAGGCGTGTCCCCAGTGAGTGCAACAATTAAGAAACCAAGGTGATAGCTTGATATGTTGCTAGTGTTCTCCCTACCAAGAATGCTAGTACCGATATAATAAGCAAAATACTTAATTGCGGGGAGTTGAATGTTTCTTATCTTGCCACGCTGAATGGTGCGACAATCATCGTTGGTGATCTCTCGATAGAGCTCCAGCAATTTCTTGGGGTTGTCCTCAATCTTCCTTGCTGTACCTACAGGGGTAATACCCAATGCAGCACAAAAAATTTCCAACTTCATAGTAATAGGCTTACCATAGATCTTAAAGTCTACGGTTGGGCGAAAATGCTTATTGTTGAACTTGAAGCTCTCCACAAAGATTTTAGTGAGCGTGTAGTATTGCTCACTCTCATCTGCCACATAGGTGGTTAAACCCGCCTTACCGACGAGGGTCAAGAAATCATCCAACAACCCTGCATTTCTCAAAAAGTCATAGCATGGAAATGATGCAGCATTGGGGACTCCATTGTCCTACTCGGGTGCGAAGCTTGGTGCGATGAGGTCCTCATTGTAGGATGGCCTGAATCGGGTGGATGACCTCGAGGGCCTCCCCGTGCTTGTTGTCTCCCCTTGGACCCAAAGTTAAAGTTGTCCATCCCCCTTTTCTGAAATTTTTCAACAAACAATATAAAACTTGATTTGGTGACATATAATTGAGGGAAACTACCATAGGAAATTGCTAGAGTACTAATCATGCATCAAAACTAGTTTCTACTACTTAGAACAAGCATGCAAGCTCACTAAACATGTTACCTACAGCAGCAAAATATACAAGATATACTCCACCAAACAAAATTCTACTTGGAGGGTTGGAGGAGTCACATACCGAAGAGCAAATGTGCCAAATTTCGGACGAAACTGGGCTGAGCAAAGAGATCGAGAAATCTGGAGTTCTTGAGCAAAAACACGAGTGAGAGGAAGCTGGCGTCGATTTTTTCGGGAGAGAGAAGAGTGTGGGAGGAAGAGATGCTAAAGTGGGGTAAAGGGGGGCCCACACACCAGGGTGGCGCGCCCCCGTTGCTGGCCGCTGATGTCTACGGGAGCTTCTATTCTTGTAGACAGTGTTGGGCCTCCAAGAGCAGAGGTTTGTAGAACAGCAGCAAGTTTCCCTTAAGTGGATCACCCAAGGTTTATCGAACTCAGGGAGGAAGAGGTCAAAGATATTCCTCTCATGCAACCCTGCAACCACAAAGCAAGAAGTCTCTTGTGTCCCCAACACACCTAATAGGTGCACTAGTTCGGCGAAGAGATAGTGAAATACAGGTGGTATAAATAAGTATGAGCAGTGGCAATGGCACCAGAAAAGTGCTTTGCCCAGGACAGTAAACAAGCAGTGGTAACGTGATGGCGTGTATTTCACACGTTCGTTGGGAAACCCCAAGAGGAAGGTATGATGCGCACAGCAGCAAGTTTTCCCTCAGAAAGAAACCAAGGTTTATCGAACCAGGAGGAGCCAAGAAGCACGTTGAAGGTTGATGGCGGCGGGATGTAGTGCGGCGCAACACCGGAGATTCCGGCGCCAACGTGGAACCTGCACAACACAACCAAAGTACTTTGCCCCAACGAAACGAGTGAGGTTGTCAATCTCACCGGCTTGTTCGTAACAAAGGATTAACCGTATTGTGTGGAAGATGATTGTTTGCGAGAGAAAATAGTAAAAACAAGTATTGCGAGCAGATTTGTATTTCGGTATTAAAGAATGGACCGGGGTCCACAGTTCACTAGAGGTGTCTCTCCCATAAGATAAAAGCATGTTGGGTGAACAAATTACAGTCGGGCAATTGACAAATAGAGAGGGCATAACAATGCACATACATGACATGATAAGTATAGTGAGATTTAATTGGGCATTACGACAAAGTACATAGACCGCCATCCAACTGCATCTATGCCTAAAAAGTCCACCTTCAGGTTATCATCCGAACCCCCTCCGGTATTAAGTTGCTAAACAACGAGACAATTGCATTAAGTATGGTGCGTAATGTAATAAAAAACTACATCCTCGGACATAGCGCCAATGTTTTATCCCTAGTGGCAACAGCACAACACAACCTTAGGGGTTTCTGTCACTCCCCAGGTGTCAATGCAGGCATGAACCCACTATCGAGCATAAGTACTCCCTCTTGGAGTTAAAAGTAAAAACTTGGCCAGAGCCTCTACTAGAAACGGAGAGCATGCAAGATCATAAACAACACATGTGTAATAACTTGATAATTAACATGACATGGTATTCTCTATCCATCGGATCCCGACAAACACAACATATAGAATTACGGATAGATGATCTTGATCATGTTAGGCAGCTCACAAGATCCAACAATGAAGCACAATGAGGAGAAGACAACCATCTAGCTACTGCTATGGACCCATAGTCCAGGGGTGAACTACTCACTCATCACTCCGGAGGCGACCATGGCGGTGTAGAGTCCTCCGGGAGATGAATCCCCTCTCCGGCGGGGTGCCGGAGGAGATCTCCCAGAATCCCCCGAGATGGGATCGGCGGCGACGGCGTCTCAGTAAGGTTTTCCGTATCGTGGTTTTTCGCCTCAGGGTTTTCGCGACGGAGGCTTTAAGTAGGCGGAAGGGCAGAGTCGGGGGGCTAACGAGGGGCCCACGCTATAGGTCGGCGCGGCCAGGGCTTGGGCCGCGCCGCCCTATAGCTTGGCCACCTCGTGGCCCCACTTCGTGTGTTCTTCGGTCTTCCGGAAGCTCCGTGGAAAAATAGGGCCCTGGGTCTTCGTTTCGTCCACTTCCGAGAATATTTCGTTACTCGGATTTACGAAACCAAAAACAGCGAAAACGAGGAACTGGCACTTCGGCATCTTGTTAATAGGTTAGTTCCAGAAAATGCACGAATATGACATAAAGTGTGCATAAAACATGTAGGTATCATCAATAATATGGCATAGAACATAAGAAATTATCGATACGTCGGAGACGTATCAAGCATCCCCAAGCTTAGTTCTGCTCGTCCCGAGCAGGGAAAACGATAACAAAGATAATTTCTGAAGTGATATGCCATCATAACCTTGATCATACTATTTGTAAACATGTGTAGTGGATGCAGCGATCAAAACAATGGTGATGACATGAGTAAACAGGTGAATCATATAGCAAAGACTTTTCATGAATAGTACTTCAAGACAAGTATTAATAAGTCTTGCATAAGAGTTAACTCATAAAGCAATAAATCAAGGTAAAGGCATTGAAGCAACACAAAGGAAGATTAAGTTTCAGCGGTTGCTTTCAACTTGTAACATTTATATCTCATGGATAATTGTCAACATAGAGTAATATAACAAGTACAATATGCAAGTATGTAGGAATCAATGCACGGTTCACACAAGTGTTTGCTTCTTGAGGTGGAGAGAAATAGGTGAACTGACTCAACATAAAAGTAAAGAGAATGGTCCTTCAAAGAGGAAAGCATCGATTGCTATATTTGTGCTAGAGCTTTTATTTTGAAAACATGTTGACGTCAGAAACCCCCTGGCGGGCAGAGACGGGCAACACGGTAGAGCCGGGAACAACTAGGGCTGCGGCTGGCCCCAGTCCCTCTGAGCGACGGCCCGCAAAGCCTCCTGGTCGCACGCGCCGATGTTTATCACAAGGGCGTGCCACCGACCTATACACTGGTCGGGAAGGTGTGGATGATGCCTCGCTTAGTTTCTGCCGGGGCACACACGTAAACGTTAAATACGAGCCTCGATCGGCTCTCGGGTTATCCCGTGAATCGGCTCAAAGAGCCGATCCACCCATGATTCGAGACGGGGTGTCCGAATATATGGTGGTCCTGCTTGATCAAGGTAAAGCTAATGAGATCTACGACGATTTAGGGTTTTCACCGCATAATCGGATCATCCTACTCAGGATTGGGCCTCGCGCTCGCGCACGGTGACCGTAAGCCGATCCTAGACAGGGCCTAAAAACCAACACGAGGTTGATCCCCGGAACATCCGTTCTAGGACTAGCAAACGCCACCCTACACGCCGCTGGATCCTCCGACCCCTTGTAAGGCCTAACTATTGCAGATATTAAACTAATCCTTGTGGAACAAGGAGCAATCGTAACGGATCAGATCTACTAAACTATGATCAAGCGGGGTGCCGCCCCTACACCTAGGATAGGTGTAAGGGCGGCTAGACATGCAAGGGTTGCACTACGACAGCATGTAATATGAAGAACAATGCTAACCCTAATATGTCTAAGATAACTACGTTGCCCGCCATCAAAAAGGCTTCAGTACGAGCAACGCATGAACAACGTAGGCGAGGCTTGTCTTGCCTAGATCGCAAGATGCGATCTAGGCAGCATGATGCTTACCGGTAGAAATCCTCGAGACGAAGGAGTTGGCGATGCGCCGAGATTTGTTTGTGGTTGAACGTTGGTTGTTGTTTATTCCATAAACCCTAGATACATATTTATAGTCCGGCGGACTTTCTAATGTGGGCGTGCACTAAACCGTGCACGAGATAAACTCTAACTTTTAATCTAGATACAATCTACTATAATTAAAGATACACGGGCAACCTAGCCCAAATTCTCCGTGCAAGGCCGCTTCATAGATCTTCAATGTGTAATCTTCCAAGCCCATCTTGATCGCGGCCCACCTCTCGATTTAGCCAAAATCCGGTGATAACACATGCCCCCCGATTTTGGTAATGATAATTTCAAAACCACTCGTTTTTCCCTCGAAGGGTCATGTCGTGGCGAGAGCGAGAACCGTCGCAGTATGTTTCATCATGACGACTTGCCTTCCCAACTCCTCTGCACGATTTGACAGTTTTGGCACCACGCCCTCGAAAACTGTTCGCAAATTAAATCTCCATCCCCTTTATCTAACTGCATCGAACAGTTCTCCTCTTCGTCCTCCCCACATTAGTACTCCCAAAAACCCTTCTGCGCACCATGTCTTCCTCTTCCTCCACCTCCTCGGAACTCTCCCTCGGGTCCTCCTCCTCCCGTGAGACGCCGCCGGACATTCGCGCACCAGAAGAATGGGACCTGGAAGACCACGCCTCCTCCATCTGGTCCGAGGACGATAAATCCTTGACCAGTGGGGAGAGCGACCTCCGCTTCCTCGCCGACGGGGAATCGGAGGAGGAGAGCGATGACGATCGCTTCTCTCGGGACGACTTCACCTCCTCCGAGGAGGTGAAGGAGGAGGAGGAGGAGGACGAAGACAGCTCCTCCGACGAGCCGCCGGCCAAACGCCGCCACCTCTGGCCCGGGAACCTCAGCGACGTTGACAGCGACGACGACGCTGACGAAGAGGACGAAGACAACGAGGGTCTTGTCGGCGGCCGCTGGAGCAGTGATGACGAGCCGGTAGGGAGCAGCGCCGACAGTGGCGATGACGGCGACGACGACGACGAGGGCAGCAGCGGCCCCTAGATAGGATCTTAGCATAGGGCCAGCAGTAGCAGACGGGGCAATGTATCCCCTAGCATTTTCTTTTGAGAGCAATCAGCTCTTCCATGTTAGAAATCTGGTTTTATCAATGAAGAAATTCCCCAAATTGATTTTGCCGATTCCCTTTATGATAATTTAGCCGATTGTCTTTCGTACTAGTTCTGCCGATTGCCAAACTGGTCAATGCCCAATAAGCCGATAGCATCGCATCGGTCTTTCACGATAAATTTCGAGATAGATCCATCCGGGCCCAAACTCCTGGCCAAACAAGGCCAAGTCATAATCGTGTAAACCCTAGGCCTTTCAGACATTCTTCTGCCGTATCCTTTCCTTCCAGATCCTCTTTGCCTTCAGAAGAGCCCTAGGACTGTTGCTGGATCAATTTAAACGCCGAAGCTGCCACTTCTGCAGGACGTTTTATAACCCTGCTCTGTTCTCTTTCAGCAACCATTGCTCAAAATCAAACTGGGATGCAAAGCCAACCGATTTTAGCAAAATCGGCTTTCCTACAGCAAAGGACCTCTCGTAGCAAGTTGCCCCCCGAGCCTCAGCCGGGGTGGAAAAAATGACGAGGAACCGTAATTCAGGCAAACAGGCCTGGGCTCGACCATGTCCGAGAGTGCTATCGGCTCCCCAGAACAGAGAACCTTCAAGGTGAGCTGCCCCCCGAGCCTCAATCGGGGCGAGAATAGCAGTGAGCCGACCACGTCGATCATCCTCGGTTTCCAACTCGTAATGCAATTTCAGGGCAAATCGCCCTCCCCCGAGCTTCTTCAGTTCAACCCTAGCGCCTTGCTGATCAGATCGGCTCATAATCTTCGGCAGTCTGCAGCAATCTTCCGGTGAAGATGTCTCCGCATTTCTGACGCCTTCCAACCCTGGGCGCAACATCCCCTGGAAGTGACAGTTTACTGAGTCAACACGTGACAGCCGATGGCTTCGTCATCGGCGGTTCTCCTGGTCTTGGAAGGGATATGCTCCCTTCGTTAGGCTCACCCCTACCCTGACTTGTACGTTTATGCTGCCCTTGCCGTTTAGTCAGGGTCTTAGAAGATGTCACGTTCCTCGCTGCTAACACCGCTGATCTTGGAGACTTGCGAATGGGAACGAGGGGTCCTTGAAGGGAAGATCCACCCCCTGCTCCATTGATTCTTAAGTCGATGTCTGCACATCGGCTATGCTCGAAAAATTTTGAATTTTCGGCCGACTTGTGTATCGGCCCCCATACTCCAATACCCATCGTCAAAGGATGAGACAGGGCCTACTGCATATCCAAGAGCTTTATTTTTAATTTTCGGCCGACTTGTGTATCGGCCCCCATACTCCAATACCCATCGTCAAAGGATGAGACATGGCCTACTGCATATCCTCGTGTTTTATCCACCTGGGTGCCCCCCGGAGCCGATTCTGTCAGGAGAATTGATGGTGTCGGCTCTGTTGGATAACATGTCGAACCCAGGCAGAGTGGATGTTGAGGATAATTTTGGCCGATCGCTAGAATCGGCCTCCCATTGCTTTCTTGGTGAAGGTTTTGTGATGTCCCTTCACAAATCTTTTGGGGCCGATCACAAGGATCGGTCTCGCCACGTTTATCCATCAACATTTGCTTTTGTTACACGGTCAGGCCGGTGGATAAAACCAGCCTAACCCCGTTCTTTGTCACGTCGATGCGCTCACGGTCGTCCAAATTGATACCCGAGAGCGGCTCTTGGCCCGATGTCTCCCAAATGTCCATGCCGGCCGTTGAAACCTCGACCGAATAATCCGCGCGGACGACTTCAACTTCATCTCCATCCCACCGTATCGGGCATTGGTGCATCGTGGATGGAATGCAACGATTGGCGTGGATCCAATCCCTCCCTAGTAGGACAGCGTAGGTACTCTTGCCGTCGACGATAAAGAACGTCGTAGGGACAGTTTTTCTTCCTACGGTCGGATCCACATTCGGAACACCTTGCGCGTCGGATGCTTGGCCGTTGAAATCGCTCAATGTTACGTTGGTCTTGATCAGATCCGAGCTAGAGCGTCCCAACCGACGTAGCATGGAGTATGGCATAATGTTGATCGCCGCTCCGGTGTCTACCAACATCTTGTTGACAGGCTGCCCATTGATGTAGCCTCGCAAGTACGGAGGCCTTCGGATGCCCGTAACTTCTTTCTTTTGGCTTCTCAAAGATGACCGGCCGTGGGCCGCGAGCCTAATTGCGCCACGGGTGCTTCATACAATCTTGGAGCGCTAAACTCCGTTGGAAGAATGAAGACCATGTTTGTGCCAGCCGATGTATCATCATCGGCTTTCCTCTCGCTTGGGGCGCCACTCTTTTCTTTGTGGCCGACCCTCTTCATCCGGGGCTCGCCGGATTTTGGCGGCCGGATCAGGCCGTGCCTTCCTTAGCGTGCGCAGGTACAATCTTTCAGCCTTCTTCCAACCCACGCAGACGCTGAACCCTTCGCTTTTGGGAACGGCTGAGCCCATCAGGGCACCACCTGGGCCGATGATACTTATCTTCTTCATCATCGTCCTCTAGTTCCTCGAGATCTTCTACCCGAGCGGGCTTAGCATACTTGCTCCGAGGTGGGAGAGGCCCTAGACGCTCGAACACGGACACGTTAGCGGCGTCCTTCTTCCTCTGTTTGCATTCTGGGCAGTTCTCGATTGTTGGCAATCGGCTCATTCCTGAGTCCCGAGCAATGTTTGAAGAACGGACAGCTCCAGTGCCTATCCATGTTATCCTGCCCCCTTGACCTTCCTTCAGTGCGACGTTTGTACCCGTCGTCGCTTCTATCATGTTGACGGTACCTCCTGACCTCTGCATCAGACCGACAATTCCTCTCATCATCTACGCCGTAGCGCCGACGTCGGTCGTGCTGCTGCTCATATTTGTCGAGGAGGCGCTCGGAGAGTGGACGTTGACACCGCACGCTTCTCATTCCCTCCCCTGCCAGGTACCGCCTGTCATCATCTTGGGGCCGGTCGCGTGGATCGGCCTCCTCTTCATCCTTGCCACGGGAGTGGCTGCTTCTCGCTTCATCTTTGTCATGGCGTCTTGCAAGCCCTGCCATGTTGACACCAAAGGAGCACTTTGGCTGGCCTATGGAGTGGCTGAGATCCACCATGTTGACGCCAGGCGACGGACCTGAGTCCCTACCGAGCTTGATATCGTGCGGCCGGGCCTTCTCAGAGGAGCCGATGAGTTCGGCTTCGAGGGTTGCCTTGATCTCGTCATGTTTCCTTTTTAGCTCCTCGGGCAGATCCTCGTACTTCAGTGACCTGGTGCGTTCTTCGACGGGGCGGACGAATCCACCCCATCGAGTGCGCCTTCGGTGCGAAACCCTTCCACCTGACGCCATGGGAGCGGGTTCGGTGGAAGGAGCCGATGAGTTCGGCTTCGAGGGTTGCCTTGACCTCGTCATGTTTCTTCTTGAGCTCATCAGGCAGATCCTCGTACGTGACCGGAGTGTCTTCCGCCATCTCGGATGTAGATGGTGATGTCGTGGATGTCGTCGACTGTCCCACCGGGCGTGCCAGAATGTGTTGACGTCGAAACCCCCGGCGGGCAGCAGACGGGCAACACGGTAGAGCCGGGAACAACTAGGGCTGCGGCTGGCCCTGGTCCCTCCGAGCGACGGCCCGCAAAGCCTCCCTGGTCGCACGCGCCGATGTTTATCACAAGGGCGTGCCACCTGACCTATACCTGGTCGGGAAGGTGTGGATGATGCCTCGCTTAGTTTCCTGCAGGGCACACACGTAAACGTTAAATACGAGCCTCGATCGGCTCTCGAGTTATCTCGTGAATCGGCTCAAAGAGCCGATCCACCCATGATTCAGACGAGGTGTCCGAATATATGGTGGTCCTGCTTAATCAAAGTAAAGCTAATGAGATCTACGACGATGTAGGGTTTTCACCGCATAATCGGATCGTCCTACTCCAGGTTGGGCCTCGCGGCCACGCACGGTGATCGTAAGCCGATCCTAAACAAGGCCTAAAAACCAACACGAGGTTGATCCTCGGAACATCCTGCTTAGGGCCAACGAACGACACCC
Organism: Lolium rigidum; assembly: GCF_022539505.1. Classification (NCBI taxonomy): domain Eukaryota; kingdom Viridiplantae; phylum Streptophyta; class Magnoliopsida; order Poales; family Poaceae; genus Lolium; species Lolium rigidum. The sequence continues at coordinate 357,344,212 of NC_061514.1, forward strand.
TACGTGCCGCCGGATCCTCCCCCCTTTGTAAGGCCTAACTATTGCAGCTATTAAACTAATCCTTGTAGAACAAGGAGCAATCGTAACGGGTCAGATCTACTAAACTATGATCAAGCGGGTGCCGCCCCTACACCTAAGATAGGTGTAAGGGCGGCTAGACATGCAAGGGTTGCACTACGAAAGCATGTAATATGAAGAACAATGCTAACCCTAACATGTCTAAGATAACTACGTTGCTCGCCATCAAAAAGGCTTCAGTACGAGCAACGCATGAACAACGCGGGCAGGCTTGTG